>NC_057810.1:275970466-275972065 GCF_018294505.1 Triticum aestivum
TTTCATTCGGAGAATAGTGCCAATCTTTTCTGGGTTAGCGTCGATTCCCCGTTCGGAAACGAGAAAACCGAGTAACTTGCCACCAGGAACTCCAAATGTGCACTTTGATGGATTGAGCTTGATATCATACCTTCTGAGGTTGGCAAATGTTTCGGCGAGGTCAGCGAGCAGGTCGGAACCTTTTCGTGACTTGACAACAATATCATCCATATAAGCTTCCACATTCCGACTGATTTGGGTGAGTAGACACTTCTGAATCATTCGCATAAATGTGGCTCCGGCATTCTTGAGGCCGAATGGCATGGTGATATAGCAGAAGCACCCGAATGGAGTGATGAAAGCTGTTTTTACCTCATCGGGCCCGTACAGACGGATCTGGTGGTACCCGGAATAAGCATCTAAAAAAGACAACCTCTCGCATCCCGCGGTCGAGTCAACAATTTGATCTATGCGAGGGAGAGGAAAATGATCTTTCGGCAGGCCCGGTTGATGTGCTTGAAATCAATGCACATTCGGAGCGACTTGTCCTTCTTAGGAACCATGACGACATTAGCGAGCCACTCGGAGTGGTATATCTCTCGGATAAATCCTGCCGCCAACAGTCGAGCCACTTCTTCACCGATGGCCTTTCTCTTCTGGACGGCGGACCGTCGAAGATGCTCTTTGACTGGTTTTGCAGACGAGTCGACTCTTAGGCGATGCTCAGCCAGTCCCCTGGGAACACCTGGCATGTCAGCGGGCTTCCATGCAAAAATGTCCCAGTTCTCACGGAGGAACTGGATGAGCGCTTCTTCCTATTTTGGGTCGAGTGTTGTGGAGATGCGGGTTGGAGCCGCTTCGGGGTCGGTCGGGTGAATGTGAACAGGCTTCGTCTCACCGGACGACTGGAATGCAGACTCTGTGGCGGGCTTCTTGGCTCGCAGCAAGTCACTCGGATCTGCGTTTTGCTTGTATTCTTCGAACTCGACCGCTGTCACTTGGGAATCGGCAATCTTGGAGCCCTTCTGAAAGCACTCCTCTGCCTTCTTCCTATCACCGGTGACAGTGATCACACCTTTGGGACCGGGCATCTTCAATTTGAGGTACACGTAACATGGTCGAGCCATGAACCGTGCATAGGCTGGTCTCCCCCAAATGGCATGATATGCACTTTGAAAATCCACGACCTCAAACGTCAACTTTTCTTTGCGAAAATGCTTCGAATCACCAAACACCACGTCCAAAGCTATCTGGCCGAGTGACTCGGCCTTCTTCCCTGGTATAACTCCATGGAAGCTCATGTTACTAGTGCTCAGTCGGGACATCGGAATGCCCATACCTTTCAATGTGTCTGCATATAATAAGTTCAGCCCACTTCCACCATCCATCAGCACCTTTGTCAGTCGAGTGCCTTCGACAACTGGATCGACCACCAAAGCTTGCCTCCCGGGGGTGGCAATATGAGTCGGGTGATCAGATTGGTCGAATGTGATGGGTGTTTGAGACCACTTCAGATAATTTGCCTTTGCTGGGGCAACCATGTTCACCTCTCGGTTAATCACTTTCAGTCGACTTCTGCTTTCCACATCTGCAAAGATCATCAGAGTGGAGTTGATATGC
>NC_057810.1:275972402-275973928 GCF_018294505.1 Triticum aestivum
GGAGTGTGTATATGCTCCAAGAACACACCACTCGGAATGGCTTCTCTCTTGGAACCTATCTTTGCTAGATCATCAGCTGCTTGATTTTTCAGTCGGGGTATATGATGGAGTTCCAACCCCTCGAACTTCTTCTCCAGCTTCCTCACTGCACTGCAGTATCCAGTCATGGCTGGGCTTCTCACGTCCCACTCTTTCATCACCTGATTGACCACTAAATCCGAGTCGCCATAGACCATTAGGCGACGGACGCCGAGTGAAATGGCCATGCGCAAACCATATAGGAGGGCCTCATATTCTGCCTCATTGTTGGAGGAATCAAAGTGAATCTGGAGCACATATCTGAGCTTATCTCCTCTGGGGGAAACCAGGACAACCCCAGCACCGGAACCATTCAGCATCTTAGAGCCATCGAAAAACATGGTCCAATGCTCCGAGTGAACTTCAGTCAGCTGCTGTTGTTCAATCCACTCGGCGAGGAAATCTGCTATTGCTTGGGACTTAATGGCTTTCTTTGCCTCAAACTTGATATCAAGGGGAAGAAGTTCAATCGCCCATTTGGCCACTCGACCAGTTGCATCTCTGTTGTGCAAAATCTCTGATAGTGGAGCGTCGCTGACGACTATGATGGAATGGTCAGAGAAATAATGAGCAACCTTCTTTGTGGTCATGTATATTCCATACACAAGCTTCTGATAATGAGGATATCTCTTCTTGGATGGAGTCAAGACTTCAGACAAATAATACACTGGGCGCTGAACTTTGAGAGCTTTTCCTTCTTCTTCCCGCTCGACCGTTAGCACAGTACTGACGACTTGTCCTGTGGCTGCGATGTAGAGCAACAGAGGCTCTTTGCTGATTGGAGCAGCAAGCACCGGCTGGGTGGAGAGCAGAGCTTTTAGCTCGGCAAACGCTGCATCAGCTTCTGGAGTCCACTTGAACCTGTCAGCCTTCTTCATCAGTCGGTAAAGAGGCAGTGCCTTTTCACCGAGTCGTGAGATGAATCGACTTAATGCGGCCAAGCATCCAGTAAGCTTCTGGACATCGTGCACTCGCACAGGGCATTTCATTCGGAGAATAGTGCCAATCTTTTCTGGGTTAGCGTCGATTCCCCGTTCGGAAACGAGAAAACCGAGTAACTTGCCACCAGGAACTCCAAATGTGCACTTTGATGGATTGAGCTTGATATCATACCTTCTGAGGTTGGCAAATGTTTCGGCGAGGTCAGCGAGCAGGTCGGAACCTTTTCGTGACTTGACAACAATATCATCCATATAAGCTTCCACATTCCGACTGATTTGGGTGAGTAGACACTTCTGAATCATTCGCATAAATGTGGCTCCGGCATTCTTGAGGCCGAATGGCATGGTGATATAGCAGAAGCACCCGAATGGAGTGATGAAAGCTGTTTTTACCTCATCGGGCCCGTACAGACGGATCTGGTGGTACCCGGAATAAGCATCTAAAAAAGACAACCTCTCGCATCCCGCGGTCGAGTCAACAATTTGATCTATGCGAGGGAGAGGAAA
>NC_057810.1:275975096-276226472 GCF_018294505.1 Triticum aestivum
TTCCCTTCTTTATCCTTTACCTTCTTGGGGTTCCAGGATCCTTTTGGTTTCCCCTTAAACTTTCCTTGAGTTACGGCCAGAGCCTCTCCAGGAGCTGCCGGTTCAGCCTTTCGCTTCTGTTTCCGACTGACGTTCCCTTTTTCCGACTGACTCGGCTTGTGCTTGCCGCTTCGGAGTCGGTCTTCTTCTTCGCCGTTGGCGTACTTGGTAGCAATCTCCATCATTCGACTCAAGGTCATGTCACCGGTTCGACCAAATTTCAAACTCAGTTCTCTGTTCTTGACGCCGTCTTTGAAGGCGCATACTGCCTGATGATCAGAGACATTTTCCACAGTGTGGTGCAAAGTGATCCACCTCTGAATATACTCTCTGAGAGTCTCATTAGTTTTTTGCACGCAGACTTGCAGCTCTGTCAATCCCGCTGGTCGCTTGCAAGTCCCTTCAAACGTTCTGACGAACACTCGGGACAGATCTTCCCAAGTGTAAATGCTGCTAGAAGGTAATTGAGTCAACCATGCCCTGGCAGAACCTTCCAACATGAGGGGCAAATGCTTCATGGCCACCTCGTCGTTCCCACCACCGATCTGAACTGCCACTCGGTAGTCTTCAAGCCAAGTTTCAGGCTTAGACTCACCAGTGAACTTGCTGACTCCTGTTGCCAACCTGAAATTGGGGGGGATAACTGCGGCTCTGATAGCTCTACTGAAACATTCAGGACCAGAAACGTGTACTCGACTGCTCGTGGGTACATCTCTGTCGAGTGCGCCTCGATGGGCTCTGTTCCGGTCGACCAACCCTTGCACGAGAATGGATCGCGCGTCGAAGCCTGGCTCTCTGGGGTCAACTGGAACCCTACGCCCTGCACTGTACTGACGCCTATCATCTGACTGCCGAGGAGCGTAAGACCCACCCCTCGGAGGGGAATAGGGCACTCGACGCCTATCATCTCGGTCGAGTCTGTCGCCATATTGATCTCGCCGATTCTCACGCCCTTCACGCCGCGGAGGCGATCTGGGGCTGTGAGCCGACTGAACCGTATTCACAGTGATAGATCGACTGTGAATTCTGTTGCGCGACTGAGACACGGCTGAATTCTGATCTCCTGCTGCCCGTAGCAGATCCCTGATCTGCAGCAAACCTCTGCCAGCTTCCGACTGCGAAGGCTGAATGGACTCTGCTATACGGGTCGCCGCTGCTAAATTCTGAATTGGGGTTCGATATACCTGAGTCGGCGGGAAGAGTTGACGTCGACTGGTGTCGGGAACTCGTTGCCGCGCGCGCTCGTCGAGTGCTCGCTGAAGGTTCTCCAGTCGAGTGCGCTCGGCCAAATTGGCCAGACGCGCCTCCTCCAAGGCACGAGCCTCGGGGGTTTCTCCTGCGATGGGAATACGCAGGGGATCTTCGTTCCTGCGGCGAAGCTCTTCTCTTTGCAGAGAGTCGAGTGGCTCGGGCTGGTACTCTTCGTAGTCTCGTGCAGGGTCGCCGCCGCCACCTGCTCCACCGCCACGGGCGAAGCCAGGAGGGCTGTGGGGCCCGTCGACCATCAAGATTTCCGCCGCTGGATCACTGCTTCCGCACTCGGATGCAGTCTCTCCGGAGCCAGTCGACTGATCGAACAAGCCGTAGAGAGATTCGTTGGGCTCGATTGCCGCAACTTGTGTAGTAGCCGATTGGCGAGCCACCGCGTGACTCACCCATCGCTGAAGCCTCGACCGGCCTGAGCGCTTGCGCTGGCGGGAGACCGGGAGGGTGGACGATGGAGGAGCTGACCGATACTGGGTCGATGGTTGCCGCAGCAGAACGCCGCGGACACATGCGCGAAAATGCGTCGCACCGCGGACGGGGAGCGCGTCTACGTCGAGTGGAGCCTTCTGGAGCCATGCGGAGTCGTCGGCGATGAAGGTGAGAGTGCCGAGACGGATCTCTTGACCCTTGACCAAAACTCCAGCAGACACCATGGTGAGAGTACTCGGAAGAATCGCAACTTCTCCACAAAATCGCTAAAACACCTGCCCCACGGTGGGCGCCAACTGTCGTGGTTCTAAGCCTGACAGTAGAGTAGGGCTGTTACTTCTTCCGAGAAGGGCCTGAACTCGTACATCCTTTGTGCTTACAACCTCTCCATAGCTAGGACCTTGCCTCTCCATACCTACCCCCCACTCTACTGTCAGGCTTAGAACCACGACAGTGTCCATAGCTTTCCAACGGTATATCGCAAGCCCCATTTGAGCAATGCTAGCAGAAGTTCAACTTAACATAGGCGGAAGTTCAGGTCGAACAACTCAGACAGTAAAATTGCAAAAAATGCAAGTTCACTATGACCCGAGAGCAAAGTCCACCAACGAGCGAGATTCCTATTTAAAACGGGCATTTAGTTGCAAAAAACTGTTTCTAGATTACACTTAACTCATATAGAACACGACTAATAAGAATAATTCGCGCAGGGAGACACGGCTAGGAAGATAGCCCGAAGGTTGGGTTCCTACAAAGGGAAGTTTAGGCTCGTAACTGAGGAAGTTCATGCTATGATCAGAATAATATTCTGATCCCATGATCAGAATAGTGTTTGTGTCTCTCTCTCTCTTCTATATATATATATATATATATATATATATATATATATATATATATATATATATATATCTTTGCCTAATAATAAAGCATAGATCGCTTCTTACCCCTGATTTTTCGCCCGTTTCGTTTGTCCACACGTTTTTACTATCGTTCATACGTCAGTTTCGTCCGGCACTGACAAAGATCGAGCGAGCAAAACAGCCCATCGAGAAAGGCCGAGTGAACAAAACAACCCATCAGCTGTCCCCTATCACCCACGTGGGCCGTGGTGCCCACCTTTTCTTAAAAAAGGATGTTTTTGGCCCTATTATTGTAATAATAGTCCCGCCTCGCTACTTAGCACCCAACACCATCGTCTTTTATACGTCCCCGGCGTTGCTGTATCACAAGTCAATGAGCAGAGGATGGGATGGAACAAATGGATTAATCCCTGAAGTGGGAAGAGGATGCAAAGGAAAAAAATGACCAAGCATCAAATGCTTCTGGACAGGGGACAGCGGAAACATATATGTCTAGACGTTTAATGAAATAAATACATAAAATATTCTCTGGATGCCGCTAATGCTGGTTTATGCGAATGCATAATAAACCATCAGCGCCAAAACAAAGATATTTACATGTCATGGCAATAGAGTTTTTTTGTAACGTGGACACGGAGTCTTTAATTATTCTCAATAAAATTGTTGTTTCGGATCAAAAAGAAGATGTCATGCATTCATATAAACTCTATGGCCATGGTCATGTTGAAGGTGCTATGGAGGAATAACCTAAACACATTTACCATGATATATATGGAATTTCATTAAAAATGCAAAATCTAAATATGATGTTATTTTACCAACTAAACCATTTAAAAAAAATATTTAGGGTGCAACATTAATCAATAGCGCATGATATGTCTTTCTTTCATACCATACCGGTGCCAATCCAGATTGAAAATGAACACTCAGCAAAACCAGGATTGAAGACGAAAACAATCATCTATAACCACGTACGCAAGCCTCACCAAAACCTAAGAGGAAAAAAAAAAGTAGATTTCTCGTCTTATGCCAAGAGAGACGCCTTAGGACTGACAATATTCAAACGTATTGTGATAGTGTGAGCACTGCCGACGAGGGTCAAGAGGAGGATAAGTAGCAACATAGATGGGATGATATGCATTGGAATAAAGGACAAAAATATTGTGGTCTTGAGTCAAGATTATTGGGTTAGGAGAGTGGTATTTCTTCCCTTTACAACGCACGGGCTCTTTTGCTAGTATATATATATATAATGGGTCTATTATGATAACACCTCTTAAGACCTTATTCTATACACAAAAATCTTATTCTGCTAACACCCAGCACTTATAACATCGGAACAAAACAAAAACGCCACCGCCACGCCACACCCGCACACTCCTCCCCCTCCATCGAACTTACCTACGCCGCCGCCCAGGCCCCGCCCGGCGACCTCCTTCCTCCGGCCCCGCCGCTCCCACCGTCCCACCACCACCAGCCATCTGCCCGGCAGCCGGCGGCCATCGGTCCTCCCCTGCCCCGCCTTCCTCTCCTGCCCGCCGGCGCCGCACAGGCAGTGGCCCGTCCAACCTACTACCTTCGGTGGCAAGCCCCACCCAGCAACCACTGGATCTGGTGGGATCCGGCTCCACCTCCCCCCGTCTCCCGCTCCTCAATGTCTCCGCTGCCGCACGGGTCTCGGCCACCCACCCTCCCCACGCCGCCGCGCCGGACGGCCGGAGTAGCACCGAAGGCGAGCCACCCCTCCTCTCTCTCCTTTCCTTATTCCTCCTTCTTACCCCTCCCTCATACACTTCTACCGCAGGAACTGCCATGGCCATCTCAAGCTCGCCCGTCGCTGCAGCTCTGGATCCGGCCGCTGTCTGCCAGATCCGTTCTAGCATGCATTTCTCCTGGGTAACTCGATGAGGTGCGGTGCATTGCTGGGTTGCGGTTCGGGCTTCTTTTTTTCCAAATTTTGCTTGTGCAAAGCATTGCAGTATGCATGATTCCTCGATGCAGTGCGGATGGGCGTTTTGTTGCAGTCTGGACCCCGACGGCATGCAGTACGTCAGTCACGTTGGTGCAGCTTGCTGGCGTGCGTGTAGTCTGTCGAGGTCCCATCCTCCTTCCCTGCACGAGCACTACCGGCAAGGCGTCACCAGTGCCCCCGTCCACTTCCATGGTGAGCACTGTCGTGCGTGGGACTCTAGTGATCTGGCACGACCACCCCAACGAGCGGCTTTGGTCACTTGTTCTTCGGATAGTAGTTAGCCATTGTTCTCCATACCTCTTTGGTCACTCAGTGCAGCAGCTCCAGTCAGAAGGCGGAGGAGTGGATTATGAGTGTCGACTGACCCTGCAGAATGTAACAACATCCAGCATGATGTTATAATAGTCGCTCACAGCTCGCTACAAGAATTTTGCACATGGATAAGAAAAATAGGCATCAACTGGCGTTTACCACTCTTAGACACACAAACGGATATACATCTTTTAAAAAAACCTTTTCTAAACTTGTCTGCACTTTCATTCTCCCTGGCACGGAAACAACAAAGATGAGCACATGCAAAAGCCGGTCAGGGGGTGGCTGGACCACCGGGAGGATGCCCCGGTTAGCTGCTCGGCTCTATGAGGAGTACAGTGGATGGACGGGCGTGCTGATCGCCGAGCGCATTGTACAGCCAGCTATTTTGTTTCTTACTAGTTTTGATTCAGTTTCATCGCTAGCTAGCTCTACACTGGACAGAGACACACATTTAGGCCACATCTCCCATGTAGTACAACCTTACTGACTTGCAAACAAGCAAGATTTCCACATCAGTCGGCGGATGGATGGGTTTGTGCGTTTTATAGTTCAAGTTGACGGATATTCAGTTTGTTTTATTTTTTATTGTGCCCGTGGAGATCTATGCATATATGTATCCATCCCAGAGTGTGGTCCAGCTACCCGACCGATGAGTTGACACCATGGACAAAGCTCCCTTCTCCTGTTAGTTCGTCCAGCACATCATGTGTGGTTTCATTTAGTTCATGGGCTCCCCCTTGCGACGAGGACAAACACTCGGACGAAGTTTTGCATTTTTGTAGAAGTTCATTTTGCCATGTGTAGTTGTTTACGTTTCTCGCATGTGCAGTACATTGTGTTTTGTAAAAACATGAGGGATTACTTGTAAAATATGTTGCAAATTCTTGTAGTTTTGGCGGTCAATTCAGTGCGATGCAGTGCGGTGCGATGTAGTGTACTACATTGTGTTTTGTAAAAATTAATGCAGTGCATTAGCATTGACTATGCAATTGAGAATCGTTTCTAAAAAAACATTATGGGGTTCACTAGCCTCGGCCGTTCAGTTCGGACACGTTTGTAAAAAAAGTTAAGTAAACGACAAAAATGTCTTGCAGCTTCCTTCATTTCATATAGTGGTTCACATTTCCTTATTCCCTGCGGTCTACTCTGGTTTAAAAAAGGTTAGAAAAATGAAAAAAAAATCATGCGGTTCACTTTGATACATGACACGGTGCACTTGCTCATCTCTACGGTTCACTCGCCCGGTCTACACCCGTAAAAAAATACTAAGTATGAAAAAAGACAATAGGAGCTCGTGCGATCCATTTCCAGTACTGTTGAGGTTCACTTTCGCTAGTGTTGTGGTTCACTTACTCTCAATGTGAGGTGCAAAAAAGATGTTACGGAAACGACCAAATAAAGTAATGCGGTTCACTTCTCGCTAGCGTTGCGGATCACTTACTCCCGATGTGAAGTGCACTCCAATTTCTCATCCTTGAAAAAATATGATTGAATAAAAGAAACCATGCAGTTCTCTTATTCGTCTGATGCAGTGCGTTTTTTTGTCCGATGCAGTGCGGCTTTCTGTTGGATGAAGTATGCACGTCCATTTGGGTGTCGCGAAAAAAAGAGTGTCCGCATTTAGGTGAATTCAAAATTCCTCTTAAACCGTAAAGAATTAGAGAGAGTGTTCTACATGAAAAAGTTGTGCCTCGTCGATATCTTTTCAACGGCGTATCATTTGAATCATTCCAATCAGCGGTTTGTAAAAATTTCATGAAAAAGGGCCGCTGTCACTCGTCGTCCGACGCACGATTTTCAAAATTAACTTAAAAGTGTTGGAATCTCAAAAACATTTCAACATATGAAAGTTGCACCTCGTCCATAGCTTTTGAACGATATATTACACGCCTCGTTTCGACGAATGGTTAAAAAACTGGAGCGAAAACAGTACCGAAAATTGCAAAAATTTCAAAAAAAAACGTAATTACGCAATTTAGTAAATTTAAAACTGTTCTTAAACCGTAATGAATTAGAGAAAATAATAGATATGAAAAAGATGCGCCTCGACGATATCTTTTCAACGGCGTATCATTTGCTTTATTCCGATGAGCAGTTTAGGAAAAAACATGAAAATACGCTCGCTGCCACTCGTCATCCGCCGCACCGTTTTTGAAACTGCTCTTAAACCGCGAGCAATCTCGAAAAGTGTTCAACATGGCGAAGTTGCGTCTAATACTTATCTTGCCAACGATATATTATACCCCCTCGTTCCGACAAACGTTTAAAAATTAGAGCGAAAACAGTACCGGAAAAACACTGCGTGCAGTTTTCTCCGACACGAAGTTCACTAGTCTGTATTGCAGTGCTCTTGCTATAGAAAGAGCCGTGCTCTCGCGTTAAGCATGCAGTGCGGAAGTGTTATCAGAATAACTATTATTCTAATATTAGCAGAATAGACCGGCTATATATATGCTGAGAACTATCTATGTCTCTCCTCTCTACTCTCTATCTCTACTTCTCTTTCTCAGCACTCCGGGCCCACAAAAACTGGCTATTCCGGCGTTGTAACCGCTTTTTTAACGCGCCGTGCATTGCGCTTCTATTCGAGATGCTTGACGGTGTCCTGGACTAGGGGGTACTCACCACGTCGTCTCCCGACCAGCTGGATCGGGCCGAGGACCCCCATGGCGATTCACTAATGACCCACTTTAGACAGCCCATGCCACATACAACGAGATTTCCACAAGACTTGGCGCACAAGACGAGGACTCCTCTAAACCCTAGGCCTCCGTTGTGTTATATAAACCGAGGTCAGGCTAGTCAATAGACAACATCTAATATTCATTACTACAATCTCGTGGTAGACACCTGTACTTTGTACTACACCCCATATGAATACAATCAAAAGCAGTACGTAGGGTTTAACCTCCATCAAGAGGGCCCGAACCTGTGTAAAATTCCGTGTCCATGTTATCATTGCTCCATGACACTTAGCTTAGGACCCCTACTACAAGATATGCTAGATATAGAACCGACATTGATGGTTTCACTGAGAGCCTGCTGGGTGATTGTCACGGATTGATGGGATAATCAGGTGATACTGTTTTTAGTTGGATATGTTTTATGTAAATTTTCTCTCCTACAAAATCGTTGTTGCCGTATTGTGCTATTTGTTTGCGGACATATCGGATCGATAAAATTTCAGCGGCAACAATTCTATCCACCGTCTGGAGGTACTTTGAATCCAGGCTACCTTGGGTACGCGGCGACCCAGCCGAGGAGAGCGTGTGCCCGTACTGCCCACTTTGCGCAGTGGAGGCGGGCCAGCTGGCAGGTTCCCAGATCGGCAGCAACAGGTAGGCTCTCTCCCTCCTCTTTCCTTTTTTTAATTTGGTAAGTGTTTACTCGTTTCCTGCTACTTTCGACTGAACATGCATAAGACAAATGCAAATGTACTAGTTTGCAGCACGTTTTTCAAAGTTTTAATTGATTAAAGTTGGAGCTGGTTTTGCACGTATACTATACTTGATGTAAGGGAACAACAAGGCGCCATCATCATCACGTTGTCATCGAACTTGCAATTGCCATCAAATCATCGGATTGTGAGCGGATGCAGGTCTCTTCCTAGCCACCATTCCCAAACAGCAGTGGCCGATGTGAGACACCGATCGGCGGTAGGATTTGGCTCCCCGAACAAATCTGCTGCTGCTCTCCTGCAACACTGATTCCCAGCTGTCAGGGCTGCTACTGCCCCACGCGTCCTACAGCTATACACGATATGGTCCCAAGAAGCCACGCGTCCTACAGCTATACACGATATGGTCCCAAGAAGCCACGCGTCCTACAGCTATACACATTCATCTGGGCTATTCTATTACGCGTAACAGAATATTATTTTGTTACCTTTTTTAAACTGATGAATTCGAGATGTCATTTCGTTTAACTGATCGTTATTTATTAAAAGGTAAATAAAGGGGCTCTCCCCGTTCCGCCGGCCAGTCCAGCCGTCGACCGAGCTGCTTGCGCCGATCCCTGCACCCGCCCGCCTTCTTCCCGACAACCTAGGCCCCACCCTAGGTGCGGCGATGGGTGCCGGGGCGCGGGCGACGGCGGCGGCGCTCGCGAGGGCGGACGCCGGCGACGACATCATCCACCAGGACGTCGACGCGACCAAGATCTCGTACGCCCCATCCTCCTCCTTCCTGCCTTTCCCGAGCGAGTGGAGCGGCCGGCCCGGTTCCTGATTTCGAGCCCATGGCCGGGTGGCCGGCGGAGCTCTGTTCTGGCCAGGCGCGCGACCCTGGAGCCTCCCGATTCTGAACCCGTGGCCGGGTGTCCGGCGGAGCTCCGTTCTGGCTGGGCGCGCGACCCCGGAGCCTCCCGATTTTGAGCCCGTGGCCGGGTGGCCGGCGGAGCTCCGTTCTGGCCGGGCGCGCGACCCCAGAGCCTCCCGATTTCGAGCCCGTGCCCGTCTCCTCCCGGTCATCTCTCCTCCTGCTTGTCTTTCTCCCAACAACTGGCCGTCTTCATCTCTCCCAGCGACAGAAGGAGGAACGACCATCTTGCCGCGGACACATTCAGGCAAAGGAAGGAGGAGCGGTCGTCCTGTCGTAGGCACATCTGAGCGGCAGAAGCTGCTTGCTGTGCATCGGCAGCGGCTAAGGATGAGTGAAGCAGCGGCCATCCCATCGCAGGCACATGCGGAAGCTGCTTACAGCGCGGCGGCGGCGGCCAAGGAGGAGTGCAGCAGCGACCAATTGTGGCGGAGCTGCGGCAGTGGAAGGAGCTGCAGCGACCATGGGCTGTGGCCGTGGCTCGTGGCTGGCCGAGTGGCGGCCTCACCTGTAGCAGCGGTGTACACTTATATTGTACTGCAGAGGAATTGGCATGCGACGGCTTTGTCAAAGTGAACCAGGCTCTCTCGTGCTCCCTCTTGCAATATATGCTTGTTCACGCCTTTACAATTTGTGCATACCCCACCATTCATTGAGAATTCTTTCTTGGTTTGTTTGTAAATAGATTGTGTACAGATAAATTGTAGGTGATGAAAAAAAATGTTGTTTTGATACTTAAATAAAATACTTTCAAAATACAGTTAATGTTGCATATATTATAGGAAAAGCAAACACTAATTTGAAAAAATTCATTCCATTCCATTCCACCAACTAAACATGAAGATGTAACCGTTCCATTCCACCTCACTGATCATACCAAAAACAGAGATGGAACTATTCCATTCTTGTGGAATGGAACCATTACATTTCATTCCACTTGGTTCTTCAAGTAAACAAACCCTAAAGGGCGACTCGAAACCAGCAGCGGGACAGGAATCATGTGAAAACGCTGATTCGGTGAAAATTTGGAAACTCAACTCGTGGGCCATCGGATCAATAAGGAGCGCACAGATGAGAGGGTGGGCTTGCTAATCACCTGGTTGTACTTTTACACGGGACTGATTGTATTTTTATGAGGGGGCACAATTGCAAGGACATGATCGTAAAATCATTGGGGGGCTGCTTGTATTTTTATAAGGGGGATATTATTCTTTTTAGCAGTTCATCACACCGTCGTGTTACTATTATTGAACTGATGAATTCGAGCGGTTTGTACAAATGCTATCATTTCATTGAACTGATCGTTTTTATTAAAAGAGTAAATAGGAGCTCCCTCCCGCTCTCTTCCATTTCCGTTGGCCACTCCAGTGTCGGCCGAGCTGCTCGCGGCCGATCCCTCCACCTTCCCGCCTCCCTCCCGGCAACCTAGGCCCCACCGTAGGCGCGACGATGGGTGCCGGGGCGCGATCGACGACAGCGGCGCTCACGGTGGCACTCGTACTAATCTTTGTGTGTGTATGTACACAGGAGGTATTTTTAATAGAGAAATTTTGAATGATTCCAAAAAAGTAGTTGAACTGATGTCCGTATAGGTATAGTTTTGTACTGATTGTGTTTTTGCAGACTAGACTTTACTCTCTTTTTTTGGTACGGCTTTTCCTCGTAACTTTTCAATGGTTTACGGTATTCATAGTCCTCGAACTTGCATGGTTTATATCACTGAACTGAATGATATTTTTCGAAAAGAAAATGTTTTATGTGTTTCCTTTTTTTAAACTCATTTTTTTTTGCAACGATGTTTTGGACTTCTCGCGTTTTGCAACTTGAACTTTTACCATTTTTTTGAATTTTTGTGGGTTTTTCTTTTGTTTGAGTTTTTCCCCAAACTTATCTGAGTCATCATGTTTGAAGATACCACTTTTGTAGTTGTGAACTTGTGGTTTTTTCCCTTTATTAAGTTGCTTTTTTTCCTCCGAACTTTTACTGCTACAATTGTTTTTGCAAATTTATTGTCCGTTGAGTCAGAAGTGATGCAGTTTTTAATTTATGGTACTTACGGTACTAGAGAGTTTGTACTTCTTAAAAAATAATCACTCGATGTTCTTTTATTTTTATTTTTTTAATTTCCTTTCGCCTTACTGACGGTGTCATCACCATCGTACCTTTATAGTTTATATAGTTGAATGGACTTACATTTTTACCATTTCCTTCTTTTTAAAAACTTATAGTACTAATTGTTTGTTGCACTATATTTTATAGTACCAATTGTACTCAACTTAACTAATTTCGCACTGGAATTTAATACTTCATACATACACATTAAGTAATGCAAACATAGAAAACTCAAAAAAATTGCAGTCTATAAAATATAGGAAACCCCAATTTTTCTAATGAGTGCACTTGCGTGGAGTTACCTACTGAACTTCTAAGCTAGCGTTTGTTCTCCGGTTTTCTTTACCCAACCAATTTCCTGTTTTTTAATAAGCGAACTGATGGAAAACTTGATGGTGCACTTCCGTATTTTGTTCAAGGTAAACTGATGCACTTGCAAAGTTGACTTATTATGTTCCTTTTTAATACTAAATTGATGTTTGTTCACAAAATGAAAAGATTAAAGGAGGGAGCAGCAACATTGCATCGTGGCAGCCGCTGGAACCAGATCAAGGTTGTGGGAGGAGGAGGGGTGGAGGGACGACAGCCGGCGATGGAAGCGAGGCGGAGGTTCTCGACCGCGGTTGATGGATGCACGGGGGCGTTGGGCTGGTGACGGATGTACAAGAAGAACTAGAGATATATGGTAGATCAAATACGGCATAAAAGTGCAGATCAAACGGTTTGTCGGATGGGGTCAATGTACAAATTCATGTAAAAAGAACCAGGCAAGTTAATGTTCAGTAACATTAGAAGTTCCCAAACAAACCTAACAAAGATTTCTGTACTTTGAAATACTTCATTTTACTTCCCAAATACTTCATTTGTTTTGAAATATGAACTTCTACATTTATTTCCTTAGAACTTGTTATCTTTTCCCTATGAATTCCATGGGGTTTTTGTGTTTCATTATTTTTGTTTATCTTGTTTTCTGTTTTGTATGAAATTATAGGGTTATACATGTTTAACTTATAGACCAAGGGCGCCCGGAGGCAGGGGGTAGGCGGAGGCGCGCGGGACTACGCCTGTGTTTTGTTTTTTTCTTTGAGCATATTTTCCTCTGGTCAATAGGCAAACTTTCTCAAAATTTCATAGACGAACCGACTGCTTTTTATATGCTGGTCATAATTAAGCATTCCCGTACATTTTTTTCTCCATTCATGTACATCAACAAAATAGGAAGGAGAGCGCACTATCAAATTGATCATTGTTTTTTATTTGTACTGATCAATGTTTTTAATTCAAACCATTTTTTCGTTTCTTGTATAAATATTTAACTGTCATGTACACTTTCTTTTAAAAAGTAGCAATCAAATCATCATAGACAAAAAAATTGAACTTTGCAGCTGCTGCTATGTGTACAAATTCCATGTTTTGGTCGACCTTTTTCTTCTTTATGGCACGGGAGAAAATCACCATTGTGCATCAACACGCTCGGGGCTGAAATCTCCATGGCATGGGAGCAAATCGCCAGCAATATTTTATCAATTGGATAATAGTTGTACTGAGATGGTCAACTAATTGTACTGAGATAGTGAACTTATTTATTGCCAAAAGAAAGTCTAAATCATGGCTGAAATTTAGTGAATCATAAGACTGATGGGAGAATAAGGTAACACAATTAGAACAGTAAGCTCAGAAAAAAGGTCCAGAACTAAAGTCCCTCATCACTTGCCAATAGGGAATGTAAGGTACAGAAACGATGTGAGCTCGATCAGAGAGGGAGAGGCAGTGAGGCATGAGACAGCAGGATCCAGGGTAGAGCACGGGGTGGCCTGTATTTGAGCTCCTTGGTTGACTGGCAACGGAGCTAGCAGTTGGACTGCTGACAGGGAGGTCCTTGACCCCGTGGCTCCTCCTGCAGGCTCCAGTGTTTGCCGCTGAAGTGCCTGTACGCGGCGGCATTGAACGGACTGGGGTGGCGGTGATGAACTGCCTGTACACGGCGGCAGCATAACCCCATCTAGGAGGAGGCAGAGTGGAGGTGGGGAAGCATCAATGCCTGTCGGAGGACTTCACCCGACATCTACCAGCGAGAACAACAAAGAGTAGGAGGTGGCATGAATAAAATAAGACTTGAACTTAATCCCAAATAATAACTGAACTGAACTAAAATTAGATACTGGACTGAATTAAAATAAGAAACATATCGCAAGCTGTCACTTCTTGCCTAGACTGAATTAAAATAAGAAACATATGGCAAGCTGTCAGTTCTTGCCATATGTTTCTAGTTTTTAGAATTTCTTCTTTGGCAGTCATGACACTTTGACTCGGCCTCCATCAGTAGTTGCCCGCACGCCCCCGGATTACTGTCCTTGAACTTGTGATTCACCATTATTAGAACTTTTTGGTTCTCCACACCAGCACTGAGAATTTGCATACTTCTTCACAAAATCAAACTTCTGAATATGGTTGATGGAGCCCCGTCATTAAATGATACAATGGCAAGTCCAAAATCACAAATCTTCAGCTTGCAATCAACATTCGCTAGAATAGTCTTGGGCTTCAGATCTCGATGGAAAACATTTGTTACAAAACCATCATGTAAGCAAACAATCAGTACAACAATTTCAGATGAAAAAAGTCGAATGAACCATTATCACTTTCCTTTGTGGAGCCTAATCAATAATCAGCTGCATGGGTGTACTTCATTCCTCGAAGCACCTAATACAAAACCAAACTGGATTTTTAACACACAGGTTTGAACACTTTCTATATGCCTTTTATGAACTGATAGACAGATATACATGAGGAACTAATATACTAGTATGCACCTATAGACCATCAATTTTTTGCTACGAGAAAACACAATTCATCTTTTAGATTTTAGTTATACATATCACATTTGATCAAGAATATTCAATTTTGTGCTAAGCAAGCACACCCATAAGCACATGGAAGGCCTCAGTGAAATGCACTCACCCAGTCCCCAAAATCAAAAAAAAAATACAGAGGCGGAAGAAAATGAGAGGAAAGCTTCTGACCGCTGCTTTTGAACTACCCCTCGTTGAACGGCCTTGGTTGGCGGTGGTGAACAGACTGAGGGGGTGGCGGCTGTGAATGACTTGACCCTCCCTTGGATTCTACCATGAGGCGCTAGGGGAAGATGAGGAAGGTCGTAGTCGATTTTCTGCATATGGAAAAGAATGTCGGAACGTTCGAGACAGTAGTGTGTGAACTTGTCGATGTCATTGCCAATACCTAACTTGCTCATCTCCAGCTCTTCGATGTTGTTACTGCCATTGTTGTTGCCCCCATTTTTTTAACCTATCTCGGTGCCATATCTGAACTCCATTTACTCTTTTATTGAACTGAACCAAAAATAAAAATTGAGCTTAATTTAAGTTAACTAAAATTCAGAAATTGAACTTAACTAAGATAACAAATTGAACTCTCTTTAGTTACTACTAGCTATGTGATCAAAATTTTCCTACTCAGATAACAAAAAGTTCTTCACTCATTGACCAACTATAGTAAGATGGCATGGACAATCTTAATAAGCATAACAAGATAGCATGGACAATGAGACCAGACTTGCAACAAGAAATTATTCATTTATTAACTCATCAAGTTTCTAGAAACTATTAGCAGGATACAAACAGTACTATCTTGTGATATATGATGGCAAAGAAAATTAGTACTAAGTCAGAAAGAAGCACACTGAAGCTCAGTTAGATACAGAGGAGTAGTATCTTAGAAGCATGAAGATGAAGAACTTTTCGGTCACTCAAATAACAAGGGGAATACATCAGATAGCTGAAGTGAAAATAAGAGTGACTTAACTTGAACTTGTGGCCGCGCACGAGATCACTACAGCATTAGCATGTCCATGATGTTGAACTGATGATTTATTCGTCATTGCACTGTTGTAACATAAGCACTAGAACAAGTATCAATATAAATTGATGCATTTTTGTAGGTTTTTGGGAATGATAATTTCCGTTTGGTAAATATATAGAAGTTTTAAATACGTGTTCTGCACCATTACAAATGTTTGTACTGTACATGTCCATAATAATTAACACAAGCAGCATGTGGGTTAGGAAGAACAGGGCACTTGAATCAGAATTGATACTGAAGAAACTCGCTGCAAATCATTACTTATTTAGGTGATATATCTAAACTTACATAATTTTAAAACTTGAACTAACGATATTTCAGCACACACACCAACTATTCTATGTCTTTCCATGGACCGATGTTAGAATACACATCGAACAAATATTAAGTTTAATACAAACATTCTCTATTCATGAACTGATATTTTTTCTTCTTGTGGACTAAAGAAAAGAGAACAAAAATACAGGCAGAACTCACACTAGAATACACACTGAAGAAAAAAGAATTTCTTCTCTATGAACGGATGATAGAATACACAAATATTCAGTATTCTATTGTGAGGTTTTTTCATGCCAGAGATGACAAGAATGAGGAGGAAAAAAAGAATCATTCACACGCAAGTACAACAGCAGTACAAGTTTAGTATCATCTCTCGCACACACACCTCCTCACCTGCTTCATGTGCGCTTCTCCCTTATTGCTGCGTGCACCTACTGCATAGTCCCTTCGCGGGTTGCACCCAGCTGCGACAAGTTTGGCATTTGCACGAAAATCAACTGAGCACATATCACAGATTAAAAAGATATCAGTTGGCTTGCATAAAAGAGATGTACTTCTGAGAAAAGTTGTGTAGCCTGACAGAGGTTGTGCAAGCAATAAATTGAAATGGAACGAACATTACATTAGCAACAGATGTTGGGATTTATAAGTTGAGTCCACTTGACCTTTTGTTATAGCCGATAGTCCAGCGTGTGGCCTCTCCGGGGGCATGAGGCGTCGGCGGATGCCAAAGTTAACAAAGGTAATCCTAAATATGTATCAAAACGGGAAGGAAGAAAATGGAACTTATAGCTCAAAATTGATCTTGAATAGTAGATGTCAACTAGTACTACAGAGAGTTTTGGTCAGTCCAATAACTTATTAAGTGGTAAGTTAGTAAGCAGACTAGCATTCACATCGGTTGGATTACAAAAATATATCCAAGCCGGCATGGGTTTTGTTGAACCGAGCTTTTGTGCTGAAACTGAACCATGTTTGGAAGCCTTGTGCTGAATTAAAATAATTTGGACATATAATACATACTAAATCATTGCTTTTTGCTTCTTGTTTCTTTATATGAACTACCATCAGCTCTCAACTTGGACGGCTGCGAGCAACCATTGTGGACCGTCCGGTGGTGGTGTGGTCCAACTAGAGGAGGTCGGTGCCTGCACGATGCGTTGCCGGAGCGACGCATAAGAATTAAACTGAACGGATTTTAGATATTGAACTGAACCGAAAGAAGAAACTTGACATCACACATACATTACCTATTGGTTTGAGATTTGTTTGTTCAGATTTCTGAAGTCATGCAACAGTTATACCTCAACTTGTGTGACACATTTTTTACTCAGTTGAAAGCGTCTAATTTTTTTAGAATATGCTACATGAAAAGAGGAATGGAGAAGGCATTGAGATGCATACCTAAAGCACACACGCATCAATTGTGCACATGTGGTCGATGGCGGCGATGTGACCTTTGTGTGCTTGCTGGCTTGAATGTCCATCAAATGAAAAAAGCTAGTGGTTCAATTAGAAACACACAGTAGAAATTTTGCCGAATGCCATCAAATGAAATTTGCATGGTTCAATTAGAAACACACAGTAGCAAACATATTTGCAGATTTTTTTATGTATAGAAAAGCTAGTGGTTTAAATTGAAAACATGGACAGCGCCACCACACATTTTCTTTTAGTATATCTTCTCATTTCATCCTACAGTGCATGTTTTGTGTCATAGGAAGAAAATGGAGAACAAAAAGGGAATTGTACTTACGATTGAGAATTAGATGTACTGAATAGCTTACATTAGATGAACCGGAAAAATTCAAGCTCGAGAGCCTCACGAAGAACTGGATCACGGTTTGGAACTGCGAATGGTGGTGAAGCTCCACATCCGCCATCACCGGCAAGCTCCAGCCATGGACTGCAGCAGAAAGGAGAGGGTGAAGCTGATGCGATCGTCACTATAGAGGAAAGTAGAGCTGAGGCCTTGGACTACTGCTCATGATGAACTGAACTAATATTAAATTTTGAACTGAATTAAAATAGATCTTTGTTTATGCATTTAAGGAAACACTTTGAAGCACATTAGTTTTATATACTTGGCTTAATACCTACTCTTCTCAGTGTTCATTTTTCTTACCAGATAACCTTAACCGACTGACAGGAACATGGGCGAAATGAATCAGTAAGCAAGAGACGGCACCAGGGTGAGTACCTACCGGTGCCAGCGGAGAACCACGGTGGTCTTGCCAGCGAACATGGGGTCGACGATGACATTAATCTCGCCGAGTTGGATGTCCTCGCCCCCTGTGGCTTCTCCTGCAGGTTCCACTTTTTTGCCACCGAAGCGCAGGCCATGACACTTTTACTACGCACTAAACCAAAAAAATGCATCATCCTAAAATTGGTTATTCTTTACACTCACTAAAAAACAATATTTACTATCCATTCCATGCATACATATAGGGAAGAAAGTATCAGCTTATTTTTCTCTCTCAATGGCAGCTAGAATAGAGCACAAACACGCAAGAACTAGTACTACAACTCATTGAGACATTTTGTCAAACATATATCATGCACACTACTATGAAACAGGAAGAAGGAACTAGTTGAGCCTTGCGTTGCATACTGCTGATAGCCTGCCCATGGCCACAACAATTGTGTCTTACTGCTGGACGAGCACCCGACAACATGCTATCTTCGCATCCACACCTGCATGTAGATGGCGGCGTGTGCAGCTCGCCGTGTATGCCGCGCGAGGTGGTAGCTACTACCACTACTCCGAGCATCTACGTGCCACTTCTGGACTGTGTGTCCCTGCCGGCCTGAACTGCCACCTCGCAAATGGCACGACTTGTCGGCGCTTCAGGTCATCTTGCACTGGTAATACCTGAATGATTGAACTTATTGGAGGAGGAAACGTGATGGAGGAGGCCGCCACGGACGTGTCGTGGTCGAGAACGGAGGAGCTTGCCGGAGCAACACCACCTGAACGTGCGAGTACCCGCCTGATCCGCGGACGGTCGACCGGTTATCTTGGTGGACGGCAGTCACGGCGGGAGGTGGAGTAGTGGCGGCGACGGAAGGTGGGCGCGGCGGCCACGCGTTGGTGGTGGGGCGGTGGCCGTGGGCTGGTGGTGGGGCGACGGCCACGATGGAATGTGGGGTCAGTGCGTCGCTGGCTGGTGGAGGCGCGGCGGCCGCGGGTTGGTGGCCACGGCGGGAGTTAGGGCGGCAGCCGCGATGGATGGTTGGGCGGCACGTCGCCGGCTGGTGGAGGTGGGGCGCCGCGGCCTGGTGGTGAGGCAGTGGCCGCGGTGGGTAGTGGGGGCGAGGCGCGTTGCCGGCTGGTGGAGGCGTCGCGGCAGGAGGTTGAAGATGGGGGCGTGACGCGTTGCCGGCTGGTGGAGGTACCACGGCAGGAGGTTGAAGATGGGGGCGTGACGCGTTGTGGTGGGCTGGTTTTCATTAGGCTACGCACATCGGGCCCTATAGGGCGTGAAGGTAATATATATATATATATATATATATATATATAGGGTGGGTCTACTATGATAACATCCCTTAAGACTTTATTCTGCTAACACCCGCTGCTTATTCTGCTAATAATATCGTGTTGCCTTTCACCGCGAAACCCACCTTATCAAGTCGAGCCCCCACCCCACCCACGTTCCTCCGACAGTCAAACCCACCACAGCCAACTCCTGCACCACCCCGCGCCCTCTCCTCCCCACCTTCCTCCCGCAGCCATCTTCCATGATGGGGCGCCAATGTCGCGCCGTCCGGAGGGCCCCATGCTGCGCCGCCCAATCCACCTCCCTCGGCAGAGTGCCCCGACCCATGTTGCACTGACCGAAGGGCCTCCAATCGGCGCCACCGTAGCCACCTTCCTCGATGGAGTGCTCCGCCCCGTGACGCACTGGCCGGAGAAGCGCCACCACACCTGCGCCACACCTTCAAACCTCCTCCAGGGCCGCCGTCCCCCGATGCGCCCAGTTCCCTCTGTCCTGGATCGAGCGCATCGGTAGATACCGACCAAGATTCTTCTCCCTCGCTGGCGAGCTTCTTCTTCCTCTCCCAGCAGATTGGGGTGGCGCTGGTCAATGCGCCCGTGGTGGTGTCCTGTTTCTCCAGCTTCTGCGCCCATCTCGTCCGCGTCTTCTCCATGGCCTCCTCACCGCCGGTGTGTGTGCTCTTCAAGATCGACCTCACCGGAGCCCCCGCGGCGCGCCCCGGCCCCGACGCTAGGACCTTATGAGGCTGTCAAGTACCACCACCACAGCAAGTTCGATGGCGAAAGCAGCTGCCATCGCCCACCATCCACTCCCCACAATGCCGTGCGGCAGGGCGGCGCATGCAGTGCGGCAGGTTGGGGCATGAAGTGCAGCGGGGCGGCTGCCTGCTGCCTCGATCGAGGGACGCCCCTGGCCTCCTTTCCTCGCAGGCACATGCCACCACCACACCGGCCCGGGATCCCCCTCCTCTGCTCCTCTCCCTGCTGTTCTCCGCTGAGGGCAAGTAGTGCACGAGTAGCGCAAGAGTGTTGCTAGAGCAGTTCGCTACCAAAGTCACGTTCTAGTATTTTTTTGGAGAAAGAAATGAGTGGAGTTCAGTTTGCTATTGTCCGTTCCTCCGCTCATCTTACTTTGTGTTGCAGGATAAGTGGACTTCTGTTCGCTAGTGGAATTCAGCAGTGAACTTGGAAGAGTATTGTGCTTGATGAATAGAAGAAGTCATACTATTATTGATTTGAGAAAAAAATGCAGAACAAATTCGGTGGTTGCCCAGGGCGAGGGGGCCCTCCCCGCGGCTCACTGAAGTTTGTTTTGCAGCTCACTAAAGTTTGTTTTGCAGATCGCTTGCTGAGTGCAGTATGTCCGGCGACTGCGTGCGGTTCAGCAATGCAAAGCATTTGCATTCTCGCTATGTTAATGTGTGCAGTATGTTTTATAAAAAGGTGCATTTGGGTTGTATTTTGTGGGTGATTGTAATGAGGAGACAAAAATAAGGACTTTGTGTGGATTACTTAGTTTGTAAAAAAAAACTTTGTAAAAGCAGTGCGCTCGTTGAACTGAAGAAGTACATTTTTTCAAATTGTTGTACTTCATTGTTAAAATCTTTGTGGTTCCCTTATTGCAGTGCACACGAAAGAAAAATTGCATTGGGAGTTGAAGTGCACTTGGTTGTCGCGTACACACAATTATTTTCAGTCCGTTTGATGCAGTGCGGTTTCGGTCTGAAGCAGTGCACCTCGTTCATCGCGTATCCATGACAATTTTCAGTCTGTCAGCTGCAGTGCGGTTTTCAGTCTGAAGTAGTGCACACATCTGTCTGATGCAGTGCATTTCGTTCGTCGCGTACGCATGACAATTTTTAATCTGTCAGATGCAGTGCGGTTTTCAGTCTGAAGCAGTACACTCATCTGTCTGATGCAGTGCACACGACGATTTGGGTGTCGCAAAAAATAGTGTCCGCATTTTTGTAAAATCGAAACTGCTCTTAAACTATAAGTAATTAGCGGAAGTGTTCTACATGAAAAAGTTGTGCCTTGTTGATATCTTTAGAACGTCGTATAATTTGAATCATTTCGACCAACGGTTTATGAAAATTTCATGAAAAACGGCCACTGCCTCTCATCGTCAGTCGCACGATTTTCAAAATTAACTTAGAACAATAAGGAATCCCAAAAACATTTCAACATATGAAAGTTGCGCCTCATTCGTAGATTTCCAACGGCTTATCACACGCCTTGTTTCGACAAACGGTTCAAAAACTGAAGCGAAAACAGTACAAAAATTGCTAAAAAAATCGTAAAAACAGAATTCCGCGATTTACTAAATCTAAAACTGCTCTTAAACCGTAATGAATTAGAGAAAATAATAGATACAAAAAAGATGCGCCTCGATGATATCTTTCCAACGGTGTATCATTTGCTTCATTCCAACAAGAGGTTTAGAAAAAAAATGCGAAAAAATGCTCGCTGCCACTCGTCGTGCGCCGCACCATTTTCACAACTGCTCTTAAACTGTGAAGAATCTCGAGAAGTGTTCAACATGGAGAAGTTGCGCCTAATCCATAGCTTCTCAACGGTATATTACATGGCTTGTTCCGATAAACGGTTAAAAAACTAGAGTGAAAAAGGTGCCGAAAAAACACCGCGTGCAGTTTTTTCCGACACGAAGTTCACTACTCTCTGTATTGCAGCACCCCTGCTAGTGAAAGTGCAGTGCATTTGTGTTAAGCGTGTAGTGCGGAAGTGTTATCAGAATAGTTATTCTACTAATATTAGCAGAATAGACCGGCTTTATATATATATATATATATATGATGCACTTGATCCCGGAAATGTATCTATCCTTCGAACCAGAGGAGTGCTTCAAACTAACAACAGTACATAATATCCAAAAAAAGGGTCATGCTACAGCAGCAGAATACCTGGCTCAGTCTAGATATCAGTATGAATCAAGTTGTGCATATTTTCTGTTGGCATGAACCATATTGCCGCATGTCGGGTTTGCAAAATTCATCCATCGCATGCAAGCTTGATGCCTTTCACACACTGAAGATTATATGGCAACAAGTTGTGTCGACGAATCTCTAGATTTGGTGATTCATGAAACCCATGGTATGATGTGTAAACACAGTCCCCCTGGCGAAAGGAAGTTGCATAGCACGGTAATCATCACGGGTGATATGATCGATCATTGGTTGGATGATCGGATAATTGAGCCCGAGGAACATGGAGTGGTTGCCGAGGCTGTAAACCCGCCTCCAGTTGAATACGCCTGCCCAATGGAGCTGGGATCTTTCTCGAACACGAAGCAGCCATAGCCATCAATGTCACGAACGCCCCAGCATTGTACTGAATGTGGTTTGATGTAATGGTTTGGTAAATTTGGTACATGTGAATGAGCATCAAATGACCGCTGTCAGCTGACCGAGTGATAAACCACCACCCATCGGCTGGTATGATTCCAGGTCCTAGAATCATGAAGGCTAGCGCATTTGCGTCTGCTGCAACAATTCAAATTGGAGACCAAAAGAACAAAAATAAACAATCATGTTCAGAGTATGTGTGGAATTAAGATTATTATAACAGTGACACATATCATACATAGAGAATTGCAATGCCGTGATCATAATCATACCCCAAGTTAAAAAAATAAGCCAATGGCTTTCATATTCTAGCAATATGTCATGGTTCAAACATCATGTAACAATGAGAGGAAAACAGCTATGATAGGGCCTACTCATATTCTACCATAGCACTTACTACTGTTCTCATATCAACTCTAAGCAATAACATGCGTTGTTATAAAAATCTTGGAAATGAGAGTAACATATAGCAATCATGAGTTGATGCTCATAATATCTATTCTAACAATCATTAGATGCCAAATGTTCTCATATCAACTCTAACAATAACATGTGTGGTCATAAAAACCTAGGAAATGAGAGGAACATATAGCAATGATGTGGTTATAGACATACTATCTATTCTAAATTTGTAACAATGAACATGCAGTCGTATTCATAAGGTAAAGATGAGATGAGATAGAACTATTACATGACGATAGAATCCACCGGTATCGGCAGCCAATCTGTGCGTCGACCGCGTAAACGATGCCATCATGCACTCTAGCATCAGACAGAAATGTTGCCTCAACAGGATTGACGATGAGCCATAACCATGTATGGTGACCGGATTCCAGATAGACTAATCCCATGTTGAACAAGGCAATGAGCTTGTAATCCATGTAGTATTCGGATGGTGTGGGAACTTCGCAGATTACAACTTTCAGCAAACAGAGGTCGAGCCAAAATCTTGACGCGTCCCATGCATAGTAGGCAGGAGTGTCCGGCGGGCGCGAGGCTCGATGGTGGCGGTATCCAACGATGGAAGGGTGATCTCTCGCTGGGTGTAGATATCCACGAGACGCCACGGACTATCGGCTTGGTGGATGAGGACGATCAGTTGGCCTTCATGCCCGCCTAGTAGTGGCCGCGCATGAAGGACAGGTGGACGGGTAGTGGTAGCATGTCGAGGGGCACCACGACAACCTTTGTAGGATCGTCAAGTCAGTGTCTGGGCCACCTGCGAGGATCGGGCATCAGCAAGAAGGGTGTCTTGAAAAGAGTCAGCCGGTTGCAGACGAGTAGACGGTACAAAGACACCGAGCATGCAGCCAGACGGACGTTGCTGAGTAGGTCCATATGATTATAGATCTGCTCCAAGAGAACATCGGGGAGGGAATTCCAATCGCGGCTCTGCGTGTCAATCGATTCTGCCATTGGGGTTTTCGGTGCCTACGAGCCAGCAGGGAAGTGGATTCGTGCGGGCGAGAGAAGAAGCTTCTCCTCGTGTGGTCGAGCAGTGAGCGGGGGGATATGGTACGCGCGAGCTACCAAGAAAGATGGCGCGGGCGGGCGAGCTGTGAGTGGGGGGAAATGGTGTGCGACCGACGATGGGGAAGAGAGGAGGAAGAAGAGAGGAGGAAGAAGAGTGAAAGACGGGGAAGAAAGTGCATTAAATCTCAATTCTACTAGTACTACTACCAGGATATACTATCCTTCGGTGTGTAAATAGTTACACCGATGACATGTGGGTCTACCTCAAGAGGGACCATATGTCAGTTAATGGAGGTGAGGGGTGCGTAGGCGTATTTGCGGAAGCGTGCTCTACTGGCAAACATGATGGCAGTACTGGGTGAGGCTGGTTTAGTAACAACAACGAGATGGTTCAGCTTATTAATTAAGAGTCCCATCTGGTATTGCTTGTATTGTCACTTCACTGTAAAGATTAGTTGAATAGTTCTCTCTGACCAAGATGGGTGTCAGTGTCAAAACCGGCGAATCTCGGGTAGGGGGTCCCGAACTGTGCGTCCAAGGCTAATGGTAATAGGAGGCGGGGGACACAATGTTTACCCAGGTTCGGCCCCTCTCTATGGAGGTAATACCCTACTTCCTGCTTGATTGATCTTGATGATATGAGTATTACAAGAGTTGATCTACCACGAGATCATAGAGGCTAAACCATAGAAGCTATCCTATGATTATGATTGTTCTTGTCCTACGGACTAAACCCTCCGGTTTATATAGACACCGGAGGGGGATAAGGTTACACAGAGTCGGTTATAGAGAAGGGAATCTACATATCCGAATTGCCAAGCTTGCCTTCCACGCAAAGGAGAGTCCCACCCAGGCACGGGACGAAGTCTTCAATCTCGTATCTTCATAGTCCAACAGTCCGGCATAAGCATATAGTCCGGCTGTCCGAGGACCCCCTAATCTAGGACTCCCTCAGTAGCCCCTGAACCAAGCTTCAATGGTGATGAGTCTGGCGCGCAGATTGGCTTAGGCATTTCAAGGCGGGTTCCTTCTCTGAATACTCCAAAGTGGATCTTGAACACAAGAATCGTGTCCGGCTCTGCAAAATAAATTCCACACACCACCGTAGAGAGCAAAGTATTCCACGAGTCTAATCTGCTGACAACTTTTTTCACAGCGTGACATCGCGCCGTGTCCTGGTCATTATTCGAACCATTTTCTCAACCTGCTACTGCACATCTTGCGAGGCGGTTTTATTGCACATCTTGTCGAAGCAGAGATCATGTCCCCTTATCAAGGAATCCTCATCAATACGGGAGTGGGTAACCCAACCGCGCCATTAGCACGGCACTTGGGGAATAAGCGAGTTTCTAGGACAAGTGGGGAGGCGCATGATCTGCTGCCATTATAAGGAGACAAGGACTCCCTTTTTCACCCACGCCTTCCTCTTATTCCGCCTGTTCTCTCTTGCTCGAGCTCCAGCGCCCAAGCATTCGCCTTCTCCGCCCACAAAGGTTCTTCCGAAAATGTTCGAATCTGGAGCTGGAGGCAAGTAGATGGCCTCTACCGTCCGGAGAAGGATATTAAGAAACTTTGGGAGGCCGGATATTTGGCCAAGAAGATCGGCCACCGCCTTTCGACGGCGGGACAGATTGTCCCTACTCCGGAACCCGACGAGAGGGTTGTATTCCTCCCTCACTTTGTCTGCGGGCTAGGGTTTCCCCTCCACCCATTCGTTCGTGGAATTATGTATTACTACGGGATCGATTTTCATGATCTATCCCCTAATTCCTTCCTCACATCTCGACATTCATCGTCGTGTGCGAGGCCTTTCTCCGCATCTCCCCACACTTTGGATTATGGCTGGAGATTTTCAATGTGAAGCTCAAGGTGGTGAGCGGTGAGCACGCTGAGTGCGGAGGAGCCATGGTAAGCAAGATGCCCAACGTCACATGGCCATCAGGTACTTTCAATGATTCCGTCAAAGGGTGGCAACAATAGTGGTTCTACGTCACTGAGCCATGCGGCAAAAAATGGGCCGCAGCTCCCGTATTCCGATCCGGAGCTCCATTGCGGCTCACGTCCTGGCCCAAGAAGGGCCTGAACTGGTCTTCGCTAGATGAGTTGGCGGTGCTCCAGGCGCGCATTAAGGGCATGGAAGACAAGAATATCAAACTTGTCAATGTGGTCCAAGTGATGTTAGTTCACCGGATTCTCCCTTTTCAACACAGGGCCTGCAATTTATGCGAATTCGACCCGACCAAGAACTAGACCCTACTAAGGCTCTTTGACTCATCGCACGAAGACATCTGGAAAGTGCTCTTTAAGTCCGGCAAATCGTGGCCGGATTCGGCCGAGGACCGCGGGTACCAACTGTCCCGACCCGCGAGTTCGGTAAGTTTTCATATGTTGGCAAGTTTATATGCTTTATCTGCATAATCCAAGGGAAACACTCAATGTATTTTCCCACAACTTTCCTAGGGCTGGACGAAGAAGGCAGGGCGGATATACTACCTGGCCCCACTGCCAGAAGAACAAGTCGGCCCACTTCTAGCGAAGATGCTGGTCCCGGTGCCTTACAAGGAGCCGAGGAAGAAAGTCGAGAAAGAGGCCAAAAAGACCAGGGGCGGCCCACTTCAGGCATGGTATCCGAAGACTCCGAAGCCTAATCTTCCTCAAAAGAGGATGAGGAAGAGGAGGAAAGCTGATCCCCCAAGTGAGGGGGGAAAAGAAAAGGACGGCCTCCACACACTTGGAGGCTGAATCTCCTAAGAAGGGAAAAACTCTATTTCCGCAGGAATCCGCCACCGCCACCGACAGTAGCCCGGAGTGGGATCCCAAGGTCCAGCCCCTAGTGAAATCGTGAGTATATAAAACCCGGACACGTTTGTGTATCCAGACTCACCATCATATAGCGTTTAATCACATCGAGTCACGCCTTTTTGTAGTCTGGCCAAATCCCGCGTCGAGCAATCCTCATCAGAGGATTTACTGGGTTCGGATGCCATGGACAATGGGACACCCCCGATGGCCCCCTCCCCAAAACACGTGAATGACACCGAGGTATCGTCCCAAAGGGACCCAGGCCGAGGAGTGGGTGGGGAGACTGTTAAGGCGGCGCCAGAGGGTCAAACCTCGGCGCCCGGACACACGGGAGGAAAGGCTCCCATGGACACCGACGGCGGGGGCTATCTTGAATCAGACCCCTAGCCAGACATAGTTCCGGAGACCAACACGGCTCCGGAATCAGGCGAGCAACCTCCCTCGATCGAAGGGGGTGCGCCTGCTCCACCCGCAACCTCTGCCCAACCAGAGGTGCCGGATACCTTATCAGCAGCGCTGAAGAGCGCCTCCATCGTTGAAGAACACCGTGCCCTTATGGGTGTAGTGATTGAGAAGATTCAGTCTGCCGAAAGCGGGCTGACTGAGGCCGACATCAGCCTTATAACGGGCTTTGAGGTATGTTGTGAGGTTTCAAAGAGTGCCATAGTATAGATAGTAGCCCCTGATACACTGTTCAGTGTTCAAAAGAAAAACCGGACAGAGGATCAAATATATGTTCGCAGGAGACTTACCCTGTGGTACCTCTCCCTCTTTTGTTTTTTCTAAGCAGGTGTCTGTAGTGACTGCCACCTCTCATACTGCGGAAGTCTCCGGACTGAAGCAGAGTCTGGGGCGGGCCAAAAAGAACTCAGCCAAGTGAAGAACCAGTTGAAGGATAACCAAGGTATGTAAAAACCTTGTTTGAATTCAGCATGAATGAATAATTGAGTCTGACGAAAAAAAATTCATGATGTGCTCTAGGAGCGACGGCCGAAGTCAAGGCTCTTAAGAAGGTAGTGGCTGAGGCCGAGAAGAAGGCAGCCTCAGAGCAGGCCCTTCGTGAAAAGCACGAGGCTAGAGTTATTGAAGTTCAGCAAGAGCTCCAACAGGCTGGGAAGAAATGCGAGACCTTGGAGCAGAGTTTAACGGAGAAAGAATTCGAACTCACCAAGGCTCGTCAAGCCGCACATGATGCCTGAGGCGAAGCCCAAGGCTCCCTGCAGTAAATCCAGGAGGCCAGAAAGATCACGGCGGGTAAGGCTTTTTCTATGCACAACGAATGTTTAAGGGCGGAAAATCATGTTACTGATCCGAATTCGGATTTTTTAAGGGGTGTTGTCGGACCTGCCATGCAGCATATCTGATGCCACACAATTCTACCGAGCCGAAAAAGGAGCTCAATGGAGAAGCTCTTCTGGTCGCAATATCTGGCGCCAGAGCATCCAGTGCCCTTTGCCGATCAACTGAAACAGCTGATCGAGCTGCATTGGGCGGCCGAACTAGCCATGAAGGATTTAATTATCCGGCTATAGCCCGCCGAGGCGATTCCCAGCAGCTACTTCAGACTCATGAAGCGACTTGTGAGTGCCTGCCCTCGACTTGAAGTCATCAAGCGATCGGTCTATGTGGAAGGTGCGCGAATGGTCTTCGCCCGTGCAAAGGTAAACTGGGCGAAGATGGATGCCGAAAAGCTGATGACCGAAGGACCGCCTGTGGGGAAGGAGCACCGCAAGTCCGAGTCATATTATGACAGTGTCCTGAAAGGATCCCGCCTTGCAGCAGAGCAATGTGCCAAGGATATTATATTCCCATGAATAGATTCATGTTATCCTATGTAATGTTGAACAAGGTCATTTATATGATATAATGCCTGTTTTTTTTGAAAATTTTACCTCCTGTGCGACCGTTTAATATATTAATCCTGAGAGTTGGCCAGTCGTCGGCTTCTGCCCCCATGTAGGAAGTACGTGGGTGTTCGGGCTAAACCTAAACATTCTTTACCCCAGTTTTGGTTCCTTGAAGCAGGTGTTCAGTGCAACGAACCAGGCAATCGGACTATAAGGCTTTATCACCCTCACTTAGCCATAAGAGTTTGACAAAAAGAAAGGTAGGCGCAGCCCCTGGTGTTTGGAAGACCGCATTAGGGGCTCTATAAGCACCTGATCGGAAGAAAAAGCCGATCCATCGCACGCTGCATAAGTTATCACATGATGCGGAAGAAATCCTTAAAGATTTTGTAACCTCTCGAACAGCTGACCAACTCTCGCCGAATCATGGTATTCAGTTTTCGACTTTCTCTACTAAGGTGCTCGTCCGAAAGAACCGGGACACAATCACAATATTTCTCCCTTTACTACCCTAGCCGATATAGCGGAACATAGGGTAGCAAGCACAGGATCCGGGCAACCCAACTATTGACCCAAGACATGATTCGGAGCCGATGCATATAATGCTATAAGTTCGGGGTGCCGAATGACCGTGAGGGTGTTTGGACTTTATTGCCGTATTATGGTTATAACGAGGCCCCGACATATTAAGGTGTACTGTAGTGTACGGATACCATTTGACAGAAAATATCAATAACAAAGAATAACAAGTAAGCGTCATATAAAGCTGCGTGTTGTAATTGAATAATACATCAAGGCGTACGAGTACAAGTTGTGCGATAAAAAGAAATATGACTTCGGAACCTGCTGGGACCAGGGGCTGTGTGCGAATCCGGTTAATAATCGGATGATCATCAAGGGGAATATCTAATGATTCCCTTACGCATTCGAGCTGTTTCCCTTCTTGGTATGTTCGTCCCCTCATGGGTCTGGTCGCCATGTCGCCAGTGATGGCCTAGACAAAAGTGGACCTACAAAGAAAATGCAAACAATGTTTGTGTGCCATGGAGCAGTTGAGCCGCCTTGCAGGGCCAAACCTAGCCTTGCCTCCGCCTATCGACGAAGTGGTTAATTGAGCTCTTGACGAGCTGGGCTATCCTGCCGCGGAGTATTTCGGACTCTTTCGACGGTGTCTGGGACCCTAGCTGTCGAATGAAGGTTCGACTGAAAAATGCCACTCTGCGCTGCTACTTCCAAGGCGGCGGTGTGCTCTTCGGTACGGAGGGAGCGTTCAGCTTTGCCATTAACCGTTATGACGCCGTGTGGACCGGGCATCTTGAGCTTAAGGTAAGCGTAGTGTGGCACCGCGTTGAATCGAGCAAACGCAGTTCACCCGAGCAGTGCGTGATAGCTACTGCGAAAAGGGACGATATCGAAGATTAACTCTTTGTTGTGGTAATTATCCGGGGGTCCGGAGACTACTTCTAGAGTGATGGAGCCTATACAGTAGGCCTCCAAGCCTGGTATAGCACCTTTAAAGGTTGTTTTAGTGGGTTTGATCTTTAAAGGATCGATACCCATCTTGCGCACTGTATCCTAATAAAGCAGGTTTAGACTGCTGCCTCCGTCCATAGGGACTCGTGCGAGGTGGAATCCGTCAATTATTGGGTCAAGAACTAGTGTGTCTGAACCGTCCTGACGGATATTGGTTGGACGATCATTGCGGTCAAAGATTGTCGGGCCGGACGACCATGGGTAATATTTTGGGGCGACTAGCTTCATTGTGTAGACGTCCCTAGGTGTGCGCCGCCGTTCCCGTTTGGGAATATGGGTGGCATGTATCATATTCACTATTTTAGTTTGCGGGGGGAACTTCTTTTGCCCTCCTTTGTTTGGTGGCCCGGGCTCCTCTACAAACCCCCTGCTTCCCTCTACGAAGGGCCTATCTATTTACTTTTATGTTGAGTCATCACCCTTCTTATTAAAAAGCACCCGCTGGAGAGCACACTGTCATTTGCATTCATTAGTATTGGTTTATATTGGGTATGACTTGACTGGATCTCTTTTACGATGAATTACAATGTTTAGTCAGTCCTTGATCTTTAAAGGTGCTCTGCATTTATGTTTTGCAGTCTCAGAAAGGGCTAGAGATATACCATTTTGTTATATCATGTTATGATTGTTTTGAGAAAGTGTTGTCATCCGAGTTTTATTATTATGGCTTGCTAGCTGATTATGCTATTGATATGAGTAATTGTGAGACCTGGGTGTTATTATGAGTATGGTTAGTTCATAATATTTGTTGAAACCTGAATGATGGCTTTGCATGTTTACAACAACAAGAGCAAACCGAGTTTGTAAAAGTTTTTCTTTATCACTTTCAGTTTATCAACTGAATTGCTTGAGGACAAGCAAAGGTTTAAGCTTGGGGGAGTTGATACGTCTCCAACGTATCTACTTTTCCAAACACTTTTGCCCTTGTTTTGGACTCTAACTTGCATGATTTGAATGGAACTAACCCGGACTGACGCTGTTTTCAGCAGAACTGCCATGATGTTTTTTTATGTGTAGAAAATAAAAGTTCTCGGAATGTCCTGAAAATCCACGGAGGCACTTTTTGGAAAATATAAAAAATACTGGCGAAAGAATCAAGTCTAGGGGGGCCACACCCTATCCACGAGGGTGGGGGCGCGCCCTCCCCCCTGGGCGCGCCCCCCTGTCTTGTGGGCCCCCTAAGGCTCCGCCGACCTCAACTCCAACTCCATATATTCCGTCTCGCGGAGAAAAAAATCAGAGAGAAAGTTTCATCGCGTTTTACGATACGGAGCCGCTGCCAAGCCCTAATCTCTCTCGGGAGGGCTGATCTGGAGTCCATTCGAGGCTCCGGAGAGGGGGATTCGTCGCCGTCGTCATCATCAACCATCCTCCATCACCAATTTCATGATGCTCACCGCCGTGCGTGAGTAATTCCATTGTAGGCTTGCTGGATAGTGATGGGTTGGATGAGATTTACCATGTAATCAAGTTAGTTTTGTTAGGGTTTGATCCCTAGTATCCACTATGTTCTTAGATTGATGTTGCTATGACTTTGCTATGCTTAATGCTTATCACTAGGGCCCGAGTGCCATGATTTCAGATCTGAACCTATTATGTTTTCATGAATTTATGTGTGTTCTTGATCCTATCTTGCAAGTCTATAGTCACCTATTATGTGCTATGATCCGACAACCCCGAAGTGACAATAATCGGGATACTTCTCGGTGATGACCATAGTTTGAGGAGTTCATGTATTCACTATGGCTAATGCTTTGTTCTGGTTCTCTATTAAAAGGAGGCCTTAATATCCCTTAGTTTCCGCTAGGACCCCGCTGACACGGGAGGGTAGGACAAAAGATGTCATGCAAGTTCTTTTCCATAAGCACGTGTGGCTATTTATGGAATACATGCCTACATTACATTGATGAACTGGAGCTAGTTCTGTGTCACCCTATGTTAGAGCTATTACATCAGGAATCGCATCCGACATAATTATCCATCAGTGATCCAATGCCTACGAGCTTTTCACATATTGTGCTTCGCTTATTTACTTTTCCGTTGCTATTGTTACAATTACTACAAAACCCAAAAACTATTATCTTTACTTTCGCTACCGTAACCTTTATTATCATACTACTTTGATATTAAATACTTTGCTATAGATACTAAGTTATCCAGGTGTGGTTGAATTAACAACTCAACTGCTAATACTCAAGAATATTCATTGGCTTCCCTTGTGTCGAATCAATACATTTGGGTTGAATACTTTACCATCGAAAGCTGTTGCGATCATCTACACTTGTGGGTTATCAGAAATCTTCGATCCATACCATGGGGTCTGTTGTCCCATCATATGGTTCGATGTTTACGAGTTTGAACCTTTTTGGGAATTCATGCTCCATTTCTTCGTCAGTGAAGCATAGGGGGTGTGCGGTGCCTCTATGTCGGGCTACATTGCGATGCAGTTCGGATGAATTTGGTCTGCTATATTCGGCCCGGACGGATTTGTATTTGGTATATCCAGCGTGGCGGTCATCGCCACGCGTTGGGGCGCGCCCCCGCGAACCATAGATCAATCTTGACTGTCCTGCTTTGTTTTCCAATTCATCTCGCAGGTCATGCGTGTAGCCCCGGGTCTTCGTGTTTTTATTTGTTCGACGACGGGGTGCGGGCTGGTGTTCGGGCTGATACGCCGCTTTGTCTCGGCCACGAGGTGGTCGGTCAGCCGCATCCTACGCTGGTAGTATAGGCTCTAGTGCCTCGTCCTCGAATTGATGTAACATGCTGCGCCTCGGGTAACTTTTGGTTGGGCAGTCAAGTCTGTATTCCTCGGCCGCCAGGACTTTAGTCCATCTGTCAGTGAATATATCTTGATCAGCTTGAAGCTGTTGCTGTTTTTTTCAGGCTCTTTGTAGTGCCTATAAGCTGGCGCTTGAAGCGCTCCTGCTTGACGGGATCCTCGGGCATGGTAAATTCTTCGTCGCCGAGGCTCACCTCGTCTTCGGAGAGGGGCATGTAATTGCCGTCCTCCGAGTCTTCATCCATTGCATGTTCATCAAGGCTAGGTTGCCCGTCCTCCCGTACGGCCTGCTCGAAGCTTGGCTGGGTGGGATTGTTTTCGTCTTCGGCATCATCCGGAGTGCTATTGTCTCTGGTGCCAGTATTGCTGTTTTTGCTATGGCGGGGTTTAGAGCGGCGCCGCCGACGTCGGCACTTAGGTTGCTTCTCTAGAGGATCACCCTCTATTGCATCCTTTTGATCCTCGCCATTGTTTTCTTTGGGTGTATCCACCATTGTCGGTGTCAAAACCGGCGGATCTCGGGTAGGGGGTCCCGAACTGTGCGTCTAGGCGGATGGTAACAGGAGACAAGGGCTAGGGTTACACAAAGTCGGTTACAATGGTAGGAGATCTACATATCCGTATCACCAAGCTTGCCTTCCATGCCAAGGAAAGTCCCATCCGCACACGGGACGAAGTCTTCAATCTTGTATCTTCATAGTCTTGGAGTCCGGCTGACAATGATAGTCCGGCTGTCCGGACACCCCTAGTCCAGGACTCCCTCAGTAGCCCCTGAACCAGGCTTCAATGACGATGAGTCCGGCGCGCATATTGTTCGGCATTGCAAGGCGGGTTCCTCCTCCGAATAATTCATAGAAGATTGTGAACACCAGGATAGTGTCCAGCTCTGCAAAATAAATTCCACATTCCACCGTAGAGAGAATAATATGTACACAAGTTCAATCTGCTGACGTATTTTGTGGCATGACGTCACACCACTACCAAGCCTTTACTTGAATCGTTTTTATCATATCACCTCAGCGCGTTTAGCAAAGCGGTTTCCTTGGCACGTCTTGTCGAAGCAGAGATCATGTTCCCCTTATTCTGGGATTCTCATCAATACGGACGTGGGTAACCCAACCGCGCCATTGATGGTGGCGCTTGGGAGATAAGCGAGTTTTACCAGGCCGGTGGGGATGCATAGCTTTCATCCTCCCATATATAAGGGGATAAGGATCCACCCTTTTTTACCTACGCCTTCTTCCTCCTTTGCTTATCCATCTTCGCGCACTCGAGCTCCAGCGCCCAAGTCCGCGCATCTCGTCTCAACCTTCTCCGACCATGTCCGGAGCGGGAGGTAAATGGCTGGCCTCCTCCGTTACGGAGGAGCACATCGCAAAACTGCGCAGCGCCGGATACCTTTCTGGCGACATCGCGCACCGGCTGCCCGACAAGGGGCAGCTCGTCCCCACCCCCAGGCCCCATGAGAGGGTCGTATTACTTCCCCACTTCCTCCGCGGACTGGGCTTCCCGTTGCATCCCGTTGTCCGGGGGCTCATGTACTATTACAGCCTGGATTTCCATGATCTGGCGCCAAACTTCATCCTCAACATCTCGGCGTTTATTGTCGTGTGCGAGGCCTTCCTCTGCATCCAGCCCCACTTCGGCTTGTGGCTCAAGACCTTCAATGTCAAGCCGAAGGTGGTGAAGGACACTCAAGCGGAGTGCGGAGGCGCCATGTTGGGCAAGATGCCCAACGTCATCTGGCTCGAAGGGGCCTTCGTGGAGTCCGTCAAGGGGTGGCAATCGGGGTGGTTCTACATCACCAAGCAGCGCGACCCTAAGTGGGCGGCGGCCCCCGAGTTCAGATCTGGTATCCCTATGCAGCTCACCTCCTAGAAAGAGAAGGGCTTGCTATGGGGCAGTTCGGAGGAGCTGACAGGACTCCAGTCCTATCTTCAGACCCTGGTGAACAAGAAGCTTAGGCTTGTCAATGTGATCCAGGTCATGCTCATCCGCCGGATCCTCCCCTGCCAACAACGGGCCTTCAACCTGTGGGAGTTCGATCCGGCACAGCACCGGACTCCGAGCGGGCTCTTCGACACGACGTATGAAGCCGTCTGGAGGGTGCTATTCAAGGGCGGAGAAGCCCCCGCATCCGCGACTGAAGATCGCGGATTCAGCACCAAGCGCCCGGCCGGTGAGGTAAGCTTCGTTATCCTCTATTGGACAGTTGTTTTCTTTCATAGTTTGACTCTATGTGGGATCTAAAACTCCCAATGCCTTTGACAGGACTGGCAGAGAACGTCCGGACAGGTAGACTGTCCGGCTCCCCTTCCCGAAGACCCAGCGGACGCCCGCTTGACGGGGCTGCTGGTCCCGGAACTTTATGTGGTATCGGAGAAGAAGGCCAAAAAGGAGGCCACGGGAACCCGAAGAAGTTCCCGGCACGAGGTGATATCGGTCTCATCGTCCGATGGCTCCGAGGCGGACTCCTCCCCCGAAGACGAGAAGGAGAAAGAGGACTCTCTCCCAGAGGAAGGAGAGAGGAAGAGGAAGGCTTCCCCGACAGGGGAGGCCGAAGGGTCCAAGAGGGGAAGAACTATTCCCCCGAACAGTTCCGCCAACGCCAATGTTGGCGACGAAGAGTGGCCCTCAAGGGCCAGGCCTCCGGCAAGATCGTAAGTATCCGGATTCCTGAATGATTTACAATTTCTCTTTTGTGTCACATAGTGTCCTTCTAATGCCGCACGCTACCTGCAGTCCAGCCGATGATGATCTCCCCGCTTCATCGAGCGGGTCGTTGGCTCCGTCGGATGTAGACTCCATCCCGACTGCCTCCACCCCTCGCGACGCTGAGGACGCCAAGGTGGGATCCCGAGAAGGGACCCATCAGGAGGAGGCTCCGGAGGCGCCACAAGGCAGCCTCCCGGACTTTGCGCGGGACTCCACGCCGGAACCCGCAGTGGTTCGGGAGTCCAGCCGGCGGCCCCTTCGCAAGAAGGGCAAGATCGTGACGCCGGCGACCTCCGTCCAACCGGAGGCGCCGGACAACTTGTTGGAGGCGCTCAAAGGCGTTTCCATCGAGGAAGAACACCGCACTATTATGAGTGCGGTGATTCAGAAGGTTCAGCTTGCCAAGAGCGGGCTGACCGAAGCCTGCAGTAGCCTTCTAACAGGCTTTGAGGTAAGAAGTTAAAAATATGCAATGTAATACTGCATAGACAGTAGCCCCTGATGCTCGGTTCGATGTTCGGAAAGAAAAACCGGATTGAGGATCTAAAAAAGATATACGCAGGAGTGCTAAAAATTATGTCAATATGGGTTTGCAGGCTGCGTTGCTGACCTCTGCCGCACTGACTGCGGAGGTCGGTGCTTTGAAGCAGGACCTCGAGCGGTCCGAGCAAGAGCTCGGCCGTGCCAAGAAGCAGCTCGAGGACAAAGAAGGTGAGTAACACCACTTTGAAATTTGTACCTTACAGAAAAGGATTTAGGTTGCAATAAAAATAACAAGGATAACGTGGGTATTGCAGGGGCCACGAACGAGGTGGCAACCCTGAAGGAGGCTGTGTCCGCGGCCGAACGCAATGCGGCCGCGGAACGGGCAGAGTGAGAGAAGCAGGAGGCGCAGGTGGCGGAGGTGCGGCAAGAGCTCCAGGCTCTCATGGAAAAGCATGAGAGTTTGGAGCGCGACTCAAAGACTCGAGAGTCCGAGCTTGCCTCGGCTCTCGAAAGTGCCAAAGCCGCCAAGGCCGAGGCACATAAGTCCCTCCAGGAGATTGAGGCGGTGAAGAAGATAGCGGCGGGTAAGGCATTTTTCATGCAAAGCAAGCATGTGAATGTAAATTACCTGTTACTTACCCGAATTCGGAGCTCTCCTGGGGCGTTTGCAGATCTGCCTCGCAGCGTGTCCGATGCCGCTGCATTCTACCGGGCTGAGGAGGGGAGCTCGACGGAGAAGGTCTTCTGGTCTCAGTATGCTGAGGCCGGACATCCGGTGCCCCCTAGCGACCAGCTGAAGCAGCTGGTCGAGCTCCACAAAGTAGCCGAGCAGGCCATGAAGGGCCTCATAGTCCGGCTGTGGCCTGGAGAGGCCATGCCTGGGAGCTACTTCGGCCTCGTGCGGCGGCTGGTGGATGCGTGCCCCTGGGTGGAGGTCATCAAGCGCTCCGCCTGTATTGAAGGTGCCCGTCGGGCCCTTGCCCGCGCAAAGGTGCACTGGTGCAGGCTGGATGCAGAGAGGCTCCTGACGGACGCGCCCCCGCCGGGCAAAGAGTATCGTACGCCCGAGATGTACTATAAGACTGTCCTGAAGGGTGCCCACAAGATTGCGGATGAGTGCCCCAGAGATGTAATTATTGAGTAGACTCGCCATGTGTTATCCTGTGCGCTGAAAACATTGTTCATATGCGCTAAGCAACGCTTATTGATTTAAAATATTACCTTCTGTGCGGCCGTTTATTAAATCTGAGAGATGGCAAGTCGTCGGCTTCAGCCCCCATGCCACGAGTGCTGGGGTGTTCAGGATAAACTTGAGCACTCTTGTTCCCATTTTTGGGTCCATCTAGGGAGGCGCTCAACACAACGAACAAGGCAACCGGACTTATAATGCTTGAACACTCTCACTTAGCCATAGAATTCTATAATTTTAAATTTCGGCGAAGCCCCTAGTATTCGGAAGACCGAGTTCGGGGCGCTATCCACGCCTTGGCCGGACATTATCCGGTTCTTCGCTCGAAGCAGCATAAGTCTTTAGGGACTCGAAAAGACCTCTCGAATAGCAACCAGTCTCTCGCCTTATCATGACAGTCAGTTTTAGCTTTCTCCACTGAGGCGCTCGCCTAGCTCAACCGGGGCGCAATCGCAGTGGTTCTCCCAGTGCTACCTTAGCCGACAGAACGGAAAGTAAGGTACCAAAACATGGGAACCGGGCAAACCCAACTATTGACCTAAGACATGATTCGGAGCCGATTCATATAATGCTATAAGTTCGGGGTGCCGCACTTGTGAAAGTGTTCGGACTTATCACACCATAATGCGGGGAATGTAAGCCCCTGGTGTATTCGGCCGTACCAAATTGTACGGATGCAAGATGTCGTAAATGAACATATATATAAACAAAGGAATGCAATTATAAGCGAAAAAATGGTGCATTGTTTATTCAGGGAATTCTGCCATGAGTGCAGAACGATACAAATAGTGCGGTAAGCAAGGGAGTGGACTATTTTAAACATGTCCCCCTCCAGGGGTGGGCTGCTGAACGTTGTAATAAACAGATTTAATGCTCATAATGGAGACCACCTGAGTGTTTGTCGTAGCCCTTGTTCCTCCCTGGCTATTGCATCGTGAGTTCGGCAGGTTCGCCGCCGGACAGAGCCTCTGGTGAACGGAGTCCTGTGTATAAAAAGAAGGAAAATAAAAATAAAAAGAGCAACACACTTGGGAACCCCTGGTGTGGTCGAGCCGCACTCTGGGTCTGTTATGGTCGTGCCCCTCCCCCTATGCCCATGGTATCTCCAGAGCGTAATGATGTATGCGGAGAGCTTGTCTTGCAATCATGCGAGGGTTGGGGTTGGGGCCGCATTGCTACGCGTGCTCGGAACATGCCAGGTGGTCTTGACTGATATTGCTCCGGGCGCGTTTGGCCGTGTCCGGTCGTTTAATGGCCGGACTCGAAAATTGCCTTAGAAGGCTGCTCTGTACTTCTGCCGCGAGAGCCGCTGTGTGTTCCTCCCTTCGGAGGGAGCGTTCAGTATTTCCGTTGACCGTAATGACTCCATGAGGGCCTAGCATCTTGAGCTTAAGGTATGCATAATGCGGCACCGCGTTGAACTTTGCGAACGCGGTTCGTTCGAGGAGAGCGTGATAGCCGCTACGGAACGGGACTATGTCGAAGATTAACTCCTCGCTTTGGAAATTATCCGGGGATCCGAAGACCACTTCCAGTGTGACTGAGCCTGTACAATTGGCCTCAGCACCTGGTATGACGCCTTTGAATGTCGTCTTTGTAGGTTTAATCCTTGAGGGGTCTATGCCCATCTTGCGCACTGTATCCTGATAAAGCAGGTTCAGGCTACTGCCGCCGTCCATCAGGACTCTCATGAGGTGAAATCCATCGACGATTGGGTCTAAAACCAATGCGGCGAATCCGCCATGGCGGATACTGGTCGGATGGTCTCTTCGATCGAAAGTGATCCGGCAAGAGGACCATGGATTAAACTTCGGGGCGACTGGCTCCATCGCATATACGTCCTGTAGTGCACGCTTCCGCTCCCCCTTGGGTATATGGGTTGCGTATATCATATTTACCGTCCGCACTTGTGGGGGGAAACCCTTCTGTCCTCTACTGTTCGGCGGCCAGGTCTCTTCCTCGTCGTCGCTGTGCAGCCCCTTGTCATTGTTTTCGGCAATTAACTTGCCTACCTGCTTAAATACCCAACAATCTCTGTTGGTATGGTTAGCTGGCTTTTCGGGGGTGCCATGTATCTGGCATGAGCGGTCGAGTATTCGGTCCAAATTGGACAGACCCAGAGTAGTTCTTTTGAATGGCTTCTTTCGTTGACCGGGTTTAGAGCCTCTGAATCCGGCGTTGACTGTCGTATCCTCATTGTTATCGCCATTAACGCGGCGTTTGTTTTTGTTTCGACGCGACCTGCCATTGTGGTCCTTGGTATCCGGACTGCCAGCATTTTTGCTGAGGTTGTTGCTTCGAGCTAGCCAGCTGTCCTCTCCCGCACAGAAGCGGGTCATGAGTGATGTGAGGGCTGCCATGGATTTCGGCTTTTCCTGTCCTAGGTGCTGGGCTAGCCACTCGTCGCGGATGTTATGTTTGAAGGCTGCAAGGGCCTCTGCATCCGGACAGTCGTCGATTTGATTTTTCTTGGTTAAGAACCGTGTCCAGAACTGTCTGGCCGATTCATCTGGCTGCTGAATTATGTGGCTTAGGTCATCGGCATCTGGTGGTCGCACATATGTGCCCTAGAAGTTGTCGAGGAATGCGGCTTCCAGGTCCTCCCAACACCCAATTGACTCTGCGGGCAAGCTGTTAAGCCAATGTCGAGCTGGTCCTTTAAGCTTGAGTGGGAGATATTTGATGGCGTGGAGATCGTCGCCGCGGGCCATATGGATATGAAGGAGATAATCCTCGATCCAAACCGCAGGGTCTGTTGTGCCATCGTAGGATTCAATGTTGATGGGTTTAAACCCTTCAGGGATTTGATGATTCATTACTTCGTCTGTGAAGCATAGTGGGTGTGCGGCGCCTCTGTATTGAGCAATGTCACGACGTAGCTCAAGAGAGTGTTGTCTGCTGTGTTCGGCCCGGCCGGAGTTGCTGTATCCGGTGCGACGGTATTCGTCGTGGGTCGTGGGGTGCCCACGTGATCCATAGATAGATCTGGATTGTCTTGCCTTGTCCTCCAATATATCCCGCAAGTCAGGCGCGTTCCCCCGTGGCTTCATACTTTTTGAGCGGTGCCGGGGTACGGTTCTGGTGGAGGGCCTAGATGCCTCTCTGTCGCGGCCACGAGGTGGTCGGTCTGCCGTATTGTGCGTTGGTGATGAAGGTTTGTATGCTTCCTCCTCTAGTCGGGGGAGCAACTTGCGTTTTGGGTAGCTTTTGGAGGGGCGTTCGAGTTCATACTCTTCGACCGCGAGGACCTCGGTCCATCTGTCGGCCAGCAGGTCTTGATCAGCTTGAAGCTGTTGCTGCTTTTTCTTTAGGCTGTTCGCCGTGGCCATTAGCGTGTGTTTAAAACGCTCTTGTTCGACGGGATCCTCGGGCACGACAAATTCGTCGTCGTTGAGGCTTGCCTCGTCTCCGGAGGGAGGCATGTAATTGTCATCCTCAACCTCTTCGTCTGCTGCTCTCTCGTGAGGGCTGGCTTCTGCGTCCTCCTGTGCTGAATCTTGCTGGAGGGGGTTGTCTTCGTCACTTTCTGGGGTGTTATTATCTCCTGTGCCGGAATCTCCATTCTTGCTGTGGCGGGATTTAGAGCGGCGCTGCTGACGTCGGTGCTTGGGCTGTTTCTTTAAGGAATCTGCCTCCGCTGCTTCTTCGCCGTCCCCATCTTTTGGGGTGTCCACCATGTATATGTCGTATGACGAGGTGGTCTTCCAGTGTCCTGTAGGCGCAGGTTCTTGATCGTCTCCGGCATTGTCGTCCATACCGTCGATGTCTTCGGAGTCGTAGTCTAGCATGTCGGTTAGATCATCGACAGTGGCTACAAAATGGGTGGTGGGTGGGCTTTGAATTTCTTCGTCGTCTGCATCCCAACCATCCTGGCCGTAGTCCGGCCAGGGCTCTCCGGATAACGAGAGATGCTTTAGCGAATTTAGGATGTCGCCAAAGGGTGAGTGCTGAAAGATGTCCGCAGCAGTGAACTCCATGATCGGCGCCCAATCAGATTCGATTTGCAGGGGCGCAGGAGGTTCGGAGTCCGGCAGGGAGTCCGGCACCTCGGAGTCACGAGCTTTATAAGGGACGAGGTCAGTGTTCGGCTCCATCGCCGTGGAAGTTGCAGCTCCCGAGGCGGCGTCCAGCCACCCGTCCTCGATCTGCGCAATCGGCTCCGAACTATGGGTCGGAGCGGATTCGTGTGCGGCCTCCAAGGTACTGTCCGGCGGCAGAGCTAGATCATGCCCATCGTGACAGTGCGGCACGCTCGGCTGCGGCTCGGATCCATCGAAGATCAAGTCTCCGCGGATATCCGCCGTGAAGTTTAGGCTCCCAAATCTGATCTGATGGCCAGGGGTGTAGCTTTTGATCTGCTCCAGATGGCCAAGTGAATTGGCCCGCAGTGCGAAGCCGCCGAATACGAAGATCTGTCCGGCGAGAAAAGTCTCACCCAGGACTGCATTGTTGTTGATTGAAGAAGCCATCAAGCCTATCGGTGACGACACAGAGAAACTCTCAATGAAAGCACCAATGTCGGTGTCAAAACCGGCGGATCTCGGGTAGGGGGTCCCGAACTGTGCGTCTAGGCGGATGGTAACAGGAGACAAGGGACATGATGTTTTTACCCAGGTTCGGGCCCTCTCGATGGAGGTAAAACCCTACTCCTGCTTGATTGATATTGATGATATGGGTAGTACAAGAGTGGATCTACCACGAGATCAAGGAGGCTAAATCCTAGAAGCTAGCCTATGGTATGATTGTTGTAATGGTTGTTGTCCTACGGACTAAAACCCTCCGGTTTATATAGACACCGGAGAGGGCTAGGGTTACACAGAGTCGGTTACAATGGTAGGAGATCTACATATCTGTATCACCAAGCTTGCCTTCCACGCCAAGGAAAGTCCCATCCGGACATGGGACGAAGTCTTCAATCTTGTATCTTCATAGTCTTGGAGTCCGGCTGACGATGATAGTCCGGCTGTCCGGACACCCCCTAGTCCAGGACTCCCTCAACCATATATATGTCATATGATGAGGTGGCCATCCAGCGCCCTGTGGGCGGTGGTTCCTATTCTTCTCCGGCATCGTCGTCCATCCCGTCGATGTCTTCGGAGTCGAAATCAAGCATGTCGGTTAAGTCGTCGACAGTGGCTATTAAGTGGGTGGTGGGTGGGTAACGAATTCCTTTGTCGTCCTCTTCCCACTTAAGCCGGACATAGTTCGACCCAAGGACTCCTGACAGGGAGAGAGATTTTAATGAGTTTAGCACGTCGCCCAAGGGCGAGTGCTAAAAGATATCCGTGGAGCTAAACTCCATGATCGGTGCCCAGTTAGATCTGATTGGCACGGATGCACACGGTTCAGAGCCTATGGCCGGAGACGAGTCCGAGGGTCCGATGGCACAGACCTCATCAGAAGTGAAATCTGTGTTCGGCTCTATTGCCGTTGAGTGTGTGGCTTCCGTGGCGGGGTCCATCCTTCGTCCTCGGATGGCACGATCTGCACTAGATTTAAAGCCAGGGCAGCTGCAGGTGTTACTACAAAAAAAAAGACACATCCGTGACATTTTGGGTCGAACGAAACTTTTTTCTGTCATACATATGACACTTCTATGACGATAATTGTGACAAAACCAGGTATCATCATAGATGTGGTGGGCTCCTACTTCTATGACAAAAAATCATGACAGAAAATTCGCTTTTCGTCCTGGGCGGGCCGGAGACGCAGCTGCATGACATTCTTTGGGCCGTCCATGACGGAAAAAACCATGGTAGAAGCGAGGGCGAGGAAAATTTTGAGGAGTTCCCAGTTACGGTGGGTGGTCGGGGGCCGAGCGACGCGTGTTTCTCTCTTACACGTACGCGCATGTGTGCGAGGCGTTGGCTCTAACTGAACCCGAGCGAGGCGTTGGGCTCTAAATGAACCCGAGCGATTGCACTGCAGGATACGCATTACTGAACCCGAGCGATCGATCGATGGTTGTTAATGTAACGACCAAATCTCGAAGGATTTGAGTCTCTGTGCTTACCGTGCTAGTCCCTGGATCGAACTCGCTAGCACACACAGTATAGATGAATACCAGAATAGCAAGTGCATCATTTATTACAACGTATGATCCAGAATGTATAAAATAAAACAATCTGCATAGCACTTGGCTAGCTTTATTCAATCAAACAGCGGAAAGTAGCAGAAAATAATGATGAGTCCCATCATAGCCCACTGGCGATGTTGAGTGCAGACTCGCGACCCTAACGGTACCTTACTCTTCGTCTGAATATCCTGCAACATGAGACGTTGCAGCCATATAGGTCAATACTTTGAATGTATTGGCAAGTTACACAGGAGTAATAATAGCAGACCTACATGTATATGCATAGTACAACAAAAGGAAGGCTTGAGGGTTTATTTTTGCATAAAGCTGATTTTATCCTAATAACTACCTAATAGTCAATTTTTTTATTTAGTTCTTTTATTACTACAATTAAATACACAAGGTTGAGTTGGCAAAATCAACTCCAACCTACCCTTTATTAAGTTGCCCACAAATATTATTAAGTGTCACATCTGTCAAGATCATCCAACAACTGTAATGGCATAGTGGCTCAAATTTACCCATAACCGGGGGCACGGCTAATCATGATTAGTTTTAATACTCTGCAGAGTTTTGTATGCTTTACCCGCTGGACCCAATCCGAAGATTGAGACAAAGTCTTTCAGAAGAGGTTCCCTTAACCACCTGACGGCCACATCCCACCTACATATGCTACATCTGTCGACACTGTCTGGGCCAGGGTTCCAACAACTGATCAACTAAGCCAGAGCCCATATAGCCAGTGGCCGCACATGGAAGCTACTAGTCACTAAGTCTGTCTGATGTTTTTGAACCTGGGCGGCATTCCACTTAGGGTGCAGTCTCATGAGCGCATGGCCTTAGAAAAGGTGCAAGACCCCATGATGCCTTCCCTCAACACCAAGCAATACCACTTCCGCCCAGAGGTGAGTTAAATCCTGAGTTACTACTCAATTGTTATATATATGTAATCCTCACATAAACTCAATGTATACACGAACCACCCCCGTCTACAAAGCATAGCAAACTACAACTACCACGATTTGCAAAAGACGGGCAGATAGCTCAACAGCATATAGCAAAATAATATAGTAATCCTATACATGCATATATTCATAGTGTGATATAACTACATGCATAGAAAACAATAGGTAAAGGATGATCAACATGTAACTTGCCTTGGTTCTGGTTCAGAAAGTCACACTCCTGACAATAGTTCGCGTCGCACTCCGGACAATCTACACGTTTCACACAATTCAACAAATCAATCATCGAAACACGAATCGAACCAAAATAAAACCAACAGCAAGAAAATCATTTCAAAAACACAACAACAAAAGCTTAACAGCACCTAAATTGCACTACGGTCATGACGCAAAAAGAAACACTCGATTCCAATAAACGGTTTGAGAGTTACGGCCTCCCGAAGGTTTATTTCAAATTTGAACGAATTCAAATTTAAAAAGTGCAAACATGTGCAAAGTTGGTACTGTGATATTGTGCTGATTTTTGTGAGATCATAGGAAAAAGAATTACCTAATTTGGACTTATACACTAAAAGATCTAGCTAACTGAATTTTGGATGAAAACCTGAAAATAAAACAGAAGAAAACTCTATTCGGGGAAATATTGTAGAGGTTACTGTGGCGTTTACTGTAGCGGTGCCAAGTGTCAAAGCGTGATTGGTTGGAAAATTTGCATGCGCGCATGCTCACCATGTACAGAGGAAAACGGCGGCGGTGGCGCTCCTCCGGCGACTCTCCGGTGACTCTCCGGCGAGGGGGAAGTGACAGGAGGATGCGGCGGTGAGTGGTGGAGGTGGTGGTGGTGTTCAACGGCGACGGGGCTCCCTCGAGCGGCGGTGGCGAGCTCCTGAACTCCGGCGTGCTCCGGCGAAGTCGGGCGTCGGTGGCGGCATCGTCCTGGTGCGCTGCAGGTTAACCCGAGGTGTCAAATGAGTGCGGCGTCGAGAGGGGGTTCGAACGGTGACAAGTGGAGCGGCCGGGCGTCCTTACGGCGGTGGATTCAGACGGTCAACGACGGCGGCGGCTGAAGCTCCTCCGTGAGATCCGATTTGCCCCAGGGAGGCGTGTGGACGAGGGGAAAACGAGGAAGCGACCTCGGTAGGGTTTCCCCTAGGGTAATTACCCGATCCAGGAGTCCCAGGGGTGGGCGGGGTGAACAGGGCGCTGGATCGATCCGGGCTCGGCCACGGTTGCGCGTGCGGTGCGGCGCTGATTCGTCCGACCGGAGCTAGGAGATGAGCAGCGATGCGGGACCCGCTGTCAGTGGCTGAAGGCGGCGACGGGCTGCGGGTACCGCTTCGGGTGGCCAGCTGGGCCGCGGGGAGGTGAGGTGCTGGGGTGCTGGGCCACAGCGCTCTACTGGGCCGGCTGGCTGGCTGCAGTGCTGCGGCGCTACGTGCTTTGTTTTTTTCTCTTTAACAAAACTACAGCAGCAAAAAACAAAAGAAATAAAATAACATACACAAAATAAAATCTAAATAAAAATACCTAGACACACAGTAAAAATAGCCCTATAGCTATAAACTACAGGAGCACTATTTCCAATACTAATGCAATTTTGTAAAATAATTTTGATGCAAAAGGCCACACAAACAGTAAAATAACACACAATTAAAATATTTTGAAGATCACAAAAATTACCAGAACATATCAAATGAACTGGAAATAATATTCTGCACATTATGAACATTTTTAAAATAGGGGAGAAGTCATGTTATCTCCACTCCAAATAAATTGCCTTTTGTTGCATAATGATTTGAATATTCTGAAAAAGCAAATAATGCAATAAAAATATGATATGCATATGAATGATCTATTAACATCCTAATTTAGGAAAATTGGGATGTTACAAACCTACCCCCCTTAAGATGAATCTCGCCCTCGGGATTCGGGCTGGCTAGCGAATAGGTGTGGGTGATCCTGCTTGAGATCTTCCTCTCGTTCCCAGGTAGCTTCCTCCTCTGTATGATGATCCCACTGAACCTTGCATAACTTGATTGTCTTGGTGCGTGTAACTCTCTCTGCTGTCTCCAAAATCTTAACAGGTTTCTCCTCATATGTCAAATCACTCTCCAACTGAGTTGCCTCAAGTGGCACCGTGTCCCTCAATGGAACATCCATCATCTCTGCATGGCACTTCTTCAACTGGGATACATGAAACACATAATGAACTCCAGACAAGGATTCTGGCAACTCCAGCTGATAAGCTACCTCTCCTCTACGCTCCAAGATCGTGTAAGGCCCCACAAAACGTGGTGCTAACTTACCCTTAATTCCAAACCTCTTAATTCCACGAAGTGGCGAAACTCTAAGATACGCACGGTCTCCTACCTCATATGTCACCTCCTTACGTTTTGCATCTGCATAACTCTTCTGTCTGGACTGTGCTATCTTCAGCCTGTCACGAATCAACTTGACCTTCTCCTCAGCATCTCTGATACGGTCTGGCCCAAAGAACTGACGCTCTCCAACCTCATCCCACATTAATGGTGTCCTGCACTTTCTGCCATACAATACCTCAAATGGTGCCATCTTCAGACTAGCCTGATAAGTGTTATTATATGAGAACTCTGCATAAGGTAAATTATCATCCCAACTAGACCCGTAGTCCAAAGCACAAGCTCTCAACATATCCTCCAAAATCTGATTTACCCTCTCTGTCTGCCCATCTGTCTGTGGATGGAAGCTGTACTGAACTCCAGCCTGGTGCCCAAGGATTCATGCAACTGGCGCCAAAACTTAGATGTGAACTGAGTACCTCTATCAGACACTACCTTCCTTGGAACTCCATGCATACAAACAATTTTAGACATATAAATCTTTGCTAGCTGAGCACTGGTATAAGTAGTCTTTACCGGGATGAAGTGAGCAACTTTAGTCAAACGATCAACAACTACCCAAATAGAATCATAACCTGACCGAGTCCTGGGTAGACCTGTAATGAAATCCATACCAATCTCATCCCACTTCCAATCAGGTATAGGCAATGGCTGTAGCAAACCTGCCGGTCTCTGATGTTCTGCTTTAACTCTCTGGCACACATCACATGTTGCAATATATCCAGCAATTTCCCTCTTCAGGCTAGGCCACCAAAATCTTTCCCTTAAATCCAAATACATCTTAGTATTACCTGGGTGAATAGAATAAGGTGAATCATGCGCCTCCTGAAGAATCAACTTCCTGATGTGTGCGTTCTGAGGTACACAAATACGCTTCTCAAACCATATGGCCCCATGTTCATCCTCATGGAAACCTTCTGCCTTACCTTTAACCATATTCTCTTTTATCTCAGCAATCTCCTTATCACCCTTTTGAGCTTCTCTGATCCTGTCAAGCAAAGTAGGCTTTACCTGAAGTGTTGCTAAATATCCCTTAGGAACCATCTCCAACCTGAGATCCCTGAATTGTTCACATAACTCGGGTGGCATATTATCAATATTAATTGCATTAGCATGGCTCCTACGACTCAATGCATCAGCAACAACATTAGCCTTACCAGGATGATACTGCACATTCAAATCATAATCCTTAATAAGCTCCAACCATCTCCTCTTCCTGAGGTTTAAATCCTTCTGATTAAAAATATACTTCAAGCTCTTATGATCAGTAAATATATCACAACGATTACCAATAAGGTATGGCCTCCAAGTTTTCAATGCATGCACAACTGAGGCTAACTCCAAATCATGTGTAGGATAATTATGCTCATGATTCTTAAGCTGACGTGAAGCATATGAAACAACTTTACCTTCCCACATCAAAACACTGCCAAGTCCTTGACGAGAAGCATCACAATATACCTGGAAGTCCTTATGTATATCCGGCAGAGTTAAGACTGGTGCTGTAACCAAACGCTGCTTCAACTCCTGAAAACTGGCTTCACATTCATCAGTCCAAACAAATCTCTTCTCCTTCTTTAACAATTCAGTCATAGGCTTTGCAATCTTGGAAAAGTTCTCAATAAACCTCCTGTAATAACCTGCAAGGCCCAAAAAGCTGCGAATCTCCCCAACTGTCGTGGGTGTCTCCCACTCTGTAACTGCAGCAACCTTAGATGGATCAACTGCAACTCCATTACCTGACACAACATGTCCAAGGAAAGCTACCTCATCCAGCCAAAACTCACATTTGCTGAACTTGGCATACAACTGATGTTCCCTCAATTTCTCCAATACCAAACGTAGATGCACCTCATGCTCTTGCTTATTCTTGGAGAACACCAATATATCATCAATGAAAACAACCACAAATTTATCCAAGAACTCCATAAACACCTTGTTCATCATATTCATGAAGTATGCAGGAGCGTTAGTCAATCCAAATGACATAACAGTATATTCATACAACCCATACCTTGTGGTGAAAGCAGTCTTTGGAATATCTTGCTCGCGAATCTTTAATTGATGATAACCAGAACGAAGATCAATCTTAGAAAACACAGTAGCTCCCTCCAACTGGTCAAATAGATCATTTATCATAGGCAAAGGATACTTATTCTTAATGGTAACCTCATTCAGAGAATGATAATCAACACACATCCTCAAGGTTCCATCCTTCTTCTCCACAAACAAAATTGGAGCTCCCCAAGGTGATGAACTTGGACGAATAAATCCCTGTGCCTGCAATTCCCTTATCTGCTTCTTCAATTCCTCCAACTCTTGAGGAGGCATTCTATACGGTCTCTTTGCAATAGGTCCATTGCCTGGTATTAAATCAATAAGAAACTCAATATCTCTATCTGGTGGCGTACCTGGCAACTCCTCTGGAAACACATCTGGATAATCCCTCACAACTGGCGCCTCTTCCAGGCTACCCCCCTTAAGAGAGTTCACCTGCACCTGATTACGCTTATACTTACACACATATTTGATCCTCTTCCCTCCTAGTGCACTGACAGTAATAGATCGACTCGCACAATCAATACGACATTTATATTTGATCATCCAGTCCATACCCAAAATAATATCCAGACCTTGTGACTTCAATATAATCAAATCCGTAGGAAACTCATGCTTCCCAATAGACAAAGTCAACTAATGACTACCAACACCTGCTATCATCTCAGCTCCTGGGGAACTCACTCTAATATGCATACTAAGGGTTTTGGTTGCAAGAATAGATGAGTTATAGATATAATAGGGCCAAAAGCTATGTATATATAAATATATTCTACTCATATGCATAATATGATCAAGCCAACAAAACACAACAACGAATAACACCAACAACAAACAACAAACAACAAACAACAAACAACAAACAATATTATATATATACATATATAGTCGAATAATTTTGACACTAAGCAATTTAACAACCAACTACCAATCAAGCAAACAATCTAGTATCTTCATACCACGAAAGTGGGCATAATCAGATACGCTAACACGATAACGTTGCAATATAAAACAAGCATGAATGGGGGTCTCAGCACTAGTTCCTACTTAACTGGTCAAGATACTTGAGGGGCTTAACTAATAAACAGTAAGAAATATAACTAGTTTATAAAATAATTTTCACTCCTATGGCTTTCTAATCCATTTTCTAGGGTCACGTCCTACAGTCAACACACTGCTCTGATGCCATCTGTAACGACCAAATCTCGAAGGATTTGAGTCTCTGTGCTTACCGTGCTAGTCCCTGGATCGAACTCGCTAGCACACACAGTATAGATGAATACCAGAATAGCAAGTGCATCATTTATTACAACGTATGATCTAGAATGTATAAAATAAAACAATTTGCATAGCACTTGGCTAGCTTTATTCAATCAAACAGCGGAAAGTAGCAGAAAATAACGATGAGTCCCATCATAGCCCACTGGCGATGCTGAGTGCAGACTCGCGACCCTAACGGTACCTTACTCTTCGTCTGAATATCCTGCAACATGAGACGTTGCAGCCATATAGGTCAATACTTTGAATGTATTGGCAAGTTACACAGGAGTAATAATAGCAGACCTACATGTATATGCATAGTACAACAAAAGGAAGGCTTGAGGGTTTATTTTTGCATAAAGCTGATTTTATCCTAATAAATACCTAATAGTCAATTTTTTTATTTAGTTCTTTTATTACTACAATTAAATACACAAGGTTGAGTTGGCAAAATCAACTCCAACCTACCCTTTATTAAGTTGCCCACAAATATTATTAAGTGTCACATCTGTCAAGATCATCCAACAACTGTAATGGCATAGTGGCTCAAATTTACCCATAACCGGGGGCACGGCTAATCATGATTAGTTTTAATACTCTGCAGAGTTTTGTATGCTTTACCCACTGGACCCAATCCGAAGATTGAGACAAAGTCTTTCAGAAGAGGTTCCCTTAACCACCTGACGGCCACATCCCACCTACATATGCTACATCTGTCGACACTGTCTGGGCCAGGGTTCCAACAACTGATCAACTAAGCCAGAGCCCATATAGCCAGTGGCCGCACATGGAAGCTACTAGTCACTAAGTCTGTCTGATGTTTTTGAACCTGGGCGGCATTCCACTTAGGGTGCACTCTCATGAGCGCATGGCCTTAGAAAAGGTGCAAGACCCCATGATGCCTTCCCTCAACACCAAGCAATACCACTTCCGCCCAGAGGTGAGTTAAATCCTGAGTTACTACTCAATTGTTATATATATGTAATCCTCACATAAACTCAATGTATACACGAACCACCCCCGTCTACAAAGCATAGCAAACTACAACTACCATGATTTGCAAAAGACGGGCAGATAGCTCAACAGCATATAGCAAAATAACATAGTAATCCTATACATGCATATATTCATAGTGTGATATAACTATATGCATAGAAAACAATAGGTAAAGGATGATCAACATGTAACTTGCCTTGGTTCTGGTTCAGAAAGTCACACTCCTGACAATAGTTCGCGTCGCACTCCGGACAATCTACACGTTTCACACAATTCAACAAATCAATCATCGGAACACGAATCGAACCAAAATAAAACCAACAGCAAGAAAATCATTTCAAAAACACAACAATAGAAGCTTAACAGCACCTAAATTGCACTATGGTCATGACGCAAAAAGAAACACTCGATTCCGATAAACGGTTTGAGAGTTATGGCCTCCCGAAGGTTTATTTCAAATTTGAACGAATTCAAATTTAAAAAGTGCAAACATGTGCAAAGTTGGTACTGTGATATTGTGCTGATTTTTGTGAGATCATAGGAACAAGAATTACCTAATTTGGACTTATACACTAAAAGATATAGCTAACTGTATTTTGGATGAAAACCTGAAAATAAAATAGAAGAAAACTCTATTCGGGGAAATACTGTAGAGGTTACTGTGGCGTTTACTGTAGCGGTGCCAAGTGTCAAAGCGTGATTGGTTGGAAAATTTGCATGCGCGCGTGCTCACCATGTACAGAGGAAAACGGCGGCGGTGGTGCTCCTCCGGCGACTCTCCGGCGAGGGGGAAGTGACAGGAGGATGCGGCGGTGAGTGGTGGAGGTGGTGGTGGTGTTCAACGGCGACGGGGCTCCCTCGAGCGGCGGTGGCGAGCTCCTGAACTCCGGATTGCTCCGGCGAAGTCGGGCGTCGGTGGCGGCATCGTCCTGGTGCGCTGCAGGTTAACCCGAGGTGTCAAACGAGTGCGGCGTCGAGAGGGGGTTCGAACAATGACAAGTGGAGCGGCCGGGCGTCCTTACGGCGGTGGATTCGGACGGCCAACGACGGCGGCGGCTGAAGCTCCTCCGTGAGATCCGATTTGCCCCAGGGAGGCGTGTGGACGAGGGGAAAACGGGGAAGCGACCTCGGTAGGGTTTCCCCTACGGTAATTACCCGATACAGGAGTCCCAGGGGTGGACGGGGCGAACAGGGCGCCGGATCGATCCGGGCTCGACCACGGTTGCGCGCGCGGTGCGGCGCTGATTCGTCTGACCGGAGCTAGGAGATGAGTAGCGATGCAGGACCCGCTGTCAGCGGCTGAAGGCGGCGACGGGCTGTGGGTACCGCTTCGGGTGGCCAGCTGGGCCGCGGGGAGGTGAGGCGCTGGGGTGCTGGGCCACAGCGCTCTACTAGGCCGGCTGGCTGGCTGCAGTGCTGTGGCGCTGCGTGCTGTGTTTTTTTCTCTTTAACAAAACTACAGCAGCAAAAAACAAAAGAAATAAAATAACATACACAAAATAAAATCTAAATAAAAATACCTAGACACACAGTAAAAATAGCCCTATAGCTATAAACTACAGGAACACTAGTTCCAATACTAATGCAATTTTGTAAAATAATTTTGATGCAAAAGGCCACACAAATAGTAAAATAACACACAATTAAAATATTTTGAAGATCACAAAAATTACCAGAACATATCAAATGAACTGGAAATAATATTCTGCACATTATGAACATTTTTAAAATAGGGGAGAAGTCATGTTATCTCCACTCCAAATAAATTGCCTTTTGTTGCATAATGATTTGAATATTCTGAAAAAGCAAATAATGCAATAAAAATATGATATGCATATGAATGATCTATTAACATCCTAATTTAGGAAAATTGGGATGTTACAGTTAACTGAGCCCGATCGAGCGATTCCTTCCCTACTGCTGCTAACTGAAGCCGATTGATGCTACCTCTCTGGATGATCAGTGAGTGTTGCGGGGGGGGGGGGGGGTGGTGGATGAACAGTGAGTGGTGGCATTGCCTCTGGATAAACAGGACCCCGTGGTGTGGAGGGCTGGATGAACAGGACGACCCCGTGGAGGGCTGGATGAACAGTAGACGGTGGAGGGGTGCCCGTGGAGGGGTAGTTGAACAGTAGACGGTGGAGTAGCGCGCGGTGGAGGCTGGATGAATAGGAGCCCATGGAGGCTGGAGGAGGTCGATGGTAGCCTGTGGAGGCTGGAGGAGGTCGACGGTGTAGATGAACAGTATCCCATGGAGTCCCGTTTTGTGGTACGCCATACCCCTCCCAATGAACATGACCCCCGTTTTGACCGTAGTGCTCCAACACAAGTCCGTTTCGTCTATTTTGCGGTACGCCACACCCCTCCCGATCAACGGGACCCCCGTTTCGACCATAGGAGGTCCGTTTCCTCCGTTTTGCGGTACGCCAGACCCCTCCCGATGAACAGGATCCCGTTTCAAACATGGCCGGTCGAACACAAGGCCGTTTCCTCCGTTCTGCGGTACGCCAGGCCTCGTTTCCATCGCTTGTTCCGTCCAAGCCCTCCTGATGAACACGACGATGCATTCTGTTCCGACCCAGCCGGTTGGCTCCCCATGAACGCGACAATGATGTTGTTTCTCCATTTCGACCCAGCCATGTACACGAGCCCTGGCTGTATGTATGCACGAGTAGGTGTTCGAGACCCTGCCCGTATGTACACATACGTGGCCGTATTTTCTTTCTTGCACACTGGCCGTTGTACGTACGTGTACATGCTACGTGCGCGCCTCTACTACGACACGTACGCGCCTCTACGACGACACGTGCATGCCTCTACTATGACACGTGTGCGCCTCTACATCGACCAGTATGTACGTACACGTTCGCGACCAGAATGACAACGCTACATACACTTCGACCAGGTGGGTCCCGACTGTCAGGCAATTCCTAGCATGCGAAGATGTAGCTGGTGGGTCCCAGCAGTGAGGGGGCGAACAATTTTTTTGGCCCAGATGCACTTCCTTGCGTGTGAAGATGTAGCTGGTGGGTAGTAGCAGTCAGGGGGAAATGTTTTTTTGCAAAATATGGTGGCCCGTCCGGTGGGTCCCTGCAGTCAGGTGGAGGAATACTTATTTTGCGCGTAATAAGGAGGCACTTTCTTGATGCGGCCGTGGACACACCTGTCAGCCTCTCCACGTACAGTCCATGTCCGATGGAAGTCGTTCCTTGACCATGTTGACCATGCCGCGCCGAGAGCACCGGGGCGGTGGATGACGGCGAGGCCTAGGAAGGGGACGGCGCGGAGCCAGGGAAGACGCGGCAGTGGATGCCCACGCGTAGAGGAGTACGAGGGTTCACTGGTTCGCTGCGGTTTGAGGCTGCCATCGCCGCAGAATAACAGGGGGTGTGGGTGAGTAGAGGGACGGCCTGGCCAGCGGTGGGAGTAGTAGGGGGCGGTGAGGCCTCCGCCGCATCGCAGCCGGCCACGGGAGGCAGGAGCACTAGGCACGACCAGTGCTGGTTTGGGCGGCTGGAGCAAGAAGACCAGAGGTTGAAGAAGCACTACGGCCGTTGGATGGACATCGTACGGTCACTGGAGCTAGAGTCATGCATATTGACTAAGTTGACAAAGCCCTCCGTAACCGTCAACTTAGTAGGCCCACAAGTCAGCCTGCCACTATACTGGGTCCCAGCTAACAGGGGGAGTATTCATTTTTTTGTGCGTAATAAGGAGGCACTTCCTTGCGTGCGAAGATATAGCTGGTGGGTCTAAGCTGTCAGCGGTGGTAACCTTTTTCCGCTAAATACAGAGGCCCTTTCGGTGGGTCCCTGATGTCAGGTGGAGGAATCATTATTTTGCGCGTAATAAGGAGGCATCTCCTTGCATGTGGCCGTTGACCCATCTGTCGGCCTCTCCATGTACAGTCCACTTCAGATGCATGTCGGTCGTTGACCACGTTGACCAGGCCGCGCCGAGAGCACCAGGGCGGTGGACGACGGTGAGGCCTAGGAAGGGAACGACACGGAGGCAGAGAAGACTCGGAAGTTGTTTCCCACGCGGAGGGGAGTATGACTGTACGAGGGTTTAATGGTTCGTCTGCCGTCGCCGGAGAATAACAGCAGGTGTGGGTGAGTAGAGGGATGGCTAGTCCAGCGATGGGAGTACGGTGGGGCGGTGAGGCCTGCGGCAGCACAACCGGCCGCGGGGAGGAGGGAGCAGGCACTCCCGTCGGCACTTGTTTGAGCGGCTCGAGTAGGAAGAGCAGAGATAGAAGAAGCACGACGGCCGTTGGATGGACATCCAACAGTCACTTCTTGTGCGTCAACGTTTTTTTGGGGAAATCCTCAAATCTGTGGATAACAGCATACAACCCATCTGCCATTATTTCTAATAATTTACAGCCCATTTGCTAATTCTTAAGGTTTTTTTAGCCCATATTCTTTTTGTTAGCATTACAACCCATATTGTGGCCACAGTTATAAAATTATATGAAATTTTGCATTCGGTGCGGTCCGAATTGTTTTTAATCCCGAAATTTTGACTCACATTCAAACTGATTTTAAAAATAAATGTACATCAATATAAAATCCAACAAATTCTCCACGCATAAAAATTAATGTAATTTAAAATCTCGAAATGAAAAAAAGATATTTGAAACTTATTGCCGGTTTGATGTGTTTTAAAAATGTAGAACCCATTTCTCATTACTGATGGGCCATTTTCTCAGGCAACTGAATGAAAGCTCTCCTCGTCTTGAAAGATTTGCAGCCCAACAGGCCTAACAAAGCAACTTACTTGGCAAATCACAAAAAAACTTGGCTGTGGCCGTGGACCTAGTTGTCAGCCTCTCCACGTACAGTACTCTTCCGATGGAATGTCGTTGACCACATTGACCACACCGCACCGAGAGCACCAAGGCGGTGGACGACGGCGAGCCCTAGGAAGGGGAATACGCGGAGCCAGCGAAGACGCGGCAGTGGATGCCCACACAGAGAGGAGTACAAGGGTTCACTGGTTCGGCTGCGGTGTGAGGCTGCCGTCGCCGCAGGGCCTGGCTAGCGGTGGGAGTAGTAGGGGGCGATGAGGCCTCAACGACAGCACAACCGGTCACTGGAGGCAGGAGCAGGCGGTCTCCCCGACGCTGGTTTGGGCGGCTGGTGCAAGAATAGCAGCGATTGAAGAAGCAGCAGGACTATTTGATTCAAATCAAATGGTTACTCCTGCTAGAATCGTTTGTTGACTAAGTTGGCAAGCCCTGTGTACGCGTCAACTTAGTAGGCTCATGCATAATAATGTTGTGCTCAAATATGACGTTCAGTAATATTGTGCAGCAAATAGTACTACTCCGGTATAGAGGAAGTAAAATACAACTGGCTTATTATATATAGCCACTCTTGGCTACATGGATGAGATAGTAAGACATGGAAAAACAAAAATGGTGGCAGCTAGTGGGTTCAAGTCTTCAAGGGCCTAGCTAGCTATACATGTCCTCCAAGGTAAAAAGTACTCCTACTAGTACTAGTAAGTAGTACAACAATGAAAGAGAAGGCGAGAGGGTTAAAAATATAATACTAAATGGAATACCTGGGTAGATGGTGATTGTCCGATCGTGGTAGATTGTGTGACCATGTTGCACATCAGTGGTACCATGGGTAACGACTGCTAAGATAGTTGATCCCAATATGCCAAAGTCAGCTACAAGGTTCCAGGTTAGACCGAATCGCGGATGAAAATGCACATCCAGGATCGGCGATATTTTGATTGGGGGATGACTGGTCCCTGCAAAATAATGGAGTACCGTTAGGGATGCAAATGATGGTTTGTGCATTCCATTTGTAATCTCCCATATGGGAGGATGGCAACCAGATGAAACAAGTCCCCTAGCTTGTCACCGCGAAGATGCGGCCTAGATGGTGCACGACATCTTCGAACATGTAGGGGTACAAATCTGCCGCCGCCAACATGCGCCAGCCTCTGCCGTTACTGCCTCTTGCATTGATGGCAATCCTTGTGTCGAACACCGCGATGAGATAGTAATCGTCATAGCCGCGTTGCTTTGTCGACGGGTCTGCAATTGCTATCTTCTTCACTCTCATGTAGGCATCATCATACGTATTCAAGCCTAGCCAGTCCGGAAGGCCGATCCCAATGGTGGAGAATGGGTCTACGGGAACGGCCGCACTGTTGTGGATGTCGTGCAAAATGATGGTGGTATTCGGCCGGAGTTATGTAAGCCAATCTTCGTTGGCGCCGCCCCAGACCTATATATAAGACGGTGGGCAGCGGAGCAATTATGGGATGGAAATGGAATAACTAAGTACTACATGATCAAACTCCATGACTGGCCTGCTCATCGGACAAAATCCGACTACCTCTCAACATCGGCATCTCTAGCGGTGTCAACATGCAACCATGGCCAGGGAGTGGTGTACTATTTGAAGGATTGTCCCATAGAAGAACCTTCTCCTCTAGGACGCATGGAAGACCAACAAGCATTGCCTTATCCCAAGCCTGTTTAAGCATCATCTTGAAAAAGTTGGTGCAGGAAGCACCAAGTCTTGCGGCGGTGAGGACGTCGGAGCGGCATGCGATTTCTCCGAGAGGATTGTCATCCAAGGGCTCGCAGCCCCGATGAGGAGGAGAACCGCCTAGCGAATCCATGGGAGCAACGACGAACTGCCTTCTCTTCGGGGGGAGGGGAACTGGCGAGCAGGAGATAAGAGCGTAGTAACCGCAGGGCCTCGTCCCTTCCAACTGTAGATCATTCCTTAGCGAAGGGGTGATGCTATTATTTACTATGTACTCATACTATAGCAGTACTAGTACTATGTTCTCAACTAGTAGTGCAATGTACTGTACTTCTAGTATAGTGCACCAGTTTTGAACTCTTGAATCTCAGGGCCAAGGAGCTACAGTTGGAAGTGGAGGGTACTATTGTTCTCTAGAACCATTGATGTACTATCAATGCAGGGAAAGTACACTTGCGTAGTGGGTACTCTCGGTGCTCTATTCAAGCATGTAGCTAGCCTACTCAGCCGCTCCTCTCACGCACACACTAACAGCCTGTTTATCAGCGACGGTTACTGCAGGGGCAGAACATTTGAGTTATTTGATACAATGAGACTAGGCTTTTCGCTTCCATTTGTGGAGGTGTAATGGATCTCATCGAACTTTGTTAGTAGTTCCTTCTTTATGAATGAGAGGAGGCAAAGCTTTTGCCTCCGTATCAAAAAAAATCACGTCAATAGGAATTTCTTTTATAGAGCCGATAATGGAGTGAAGTCCATGCGTGCAACGCCACAAGCTACAGAGTAGTAGAGTACTACTAGCACTTTACGTACAGAGCCATATTGCACAGTTCCCAATGTCGCGCTAGGCTTTTCCAGCTCCTCGAGCTTAATTGGAAGGCGCTAGTTTAAATATACTACTAGCTGATGAGGAAGCTGCAAGGGAGGTGCGGCTAGGGAGAGCACGCGACCCACGAGGTGATGGGAAGGAAAATCCATTCACGTGGCTAGGCTATCCAGTGCACCCAGATTGAGGTGTCGCACGTCCGTTCGACTTCAAAACTCAAACTACCAGTGTACAATATTAGCTGGCAGCGAAGTTACTATTTAGAAAAAAGGCCACCGTGCGTTCGGCTGGGATCGAACCCACAAAACGAGGTCTACACTCCCGCGACCACTAGTAGTACTCGTTGGAGTACAACACAACCTAGAATCGCCTTTTGTCGCTAGTAGTACATTGTTCCCTACAAGAAACCACTAATAATGCCAAGAAACTACTACCACTTGCATACGTGGCAGACTTAAGATAAGACTACCTTATCAACCATTGTACATGCTCTTACCAACCAACCCTACCAAGAAACGACTACTCTACAAAGTTCCGTTATAGGCACGTATCAACCCATGTCGCCCCTTAAGTCAACGCCTTCTATTCGACCGGCAAGTTAGGCATTATGACTTGTGGGACCTAAATGTTAGTCTGCATAAAAATCCCCGAGTGACCTGCTACCTCCGGCCCGTCCACCTAGTCATCCTCGGCCATGGGACGCAGCTATCGCCGCTGGCAGAAGGCGAGTTCAAAACCGCTGACGGTGTGCAGCCCATCTTGCGGTAGCCCGGATGCCAGCTCCGTCCGGCGCTCGCGGTCGCTAGCTAGCAAGGATAGCTCCATCCAGCTGCTTGTCTGCAAGGTTTGCTAGATAGATTGGCACGGCGGCGCAGCGGCTTCCTCGCGCGCGCCGCGCTAAGGCCAGCAATCTAGCTCGAGCGAAGGACGACACGGTGGCTTGCTCGCTCATGAGTCACACTCGGGCCATCCTACCAACGCGTGCGGAGGCCAGCGCAGCGTCCGGCCCATCCGGTGGAGCGGCAGCCAACTCACTCATCACCAGCGCCACCGACGAACACCCATCAGTACTGTTTGAAGTAATGTTTAGGAAAAATAATGATTTGAGGGGTAATAACAGGATAGAAGGTCAGATGTGGGTCACTCTGTGTCAACGGTCAAAAAATGTGTTGGTTTAAGCTGCCTCGTCAGCATGGACGTGTGGGCCAATCCTGTCATAAACGGGTTTAAACGAGCCTAATCAGCACTAGGTATTAGTTTTTGGCGTGGATTAAGAAATTTTGGGGATGTTTTTACTATTTTTTGTACAATAGTTTCTTCCTAGGGCTAGTTGAAAGTGGTAGTTTTTTGTTAAATACTCTACATATTGTAAGTAGGAGTGAAAGTTAAGCTTTGGAAGCCAATAAGCAAGGCTAGTTATATAGTGCATATGTGTACGTGATTGAAAGTAAATATCAACAATGAGTGACTAATATCTTGATGGAAAACTCGAAACTATGAAAATACTAGGATTTTTTTTTGCATGGATGGAAATACTAGCAATGTTCATGTAAGTGGCAAAGGATCATATTTAGAATAATACTTATTCACAAACTTGATACAAAACACCCTAATGTTGATATACATATATCACTAGAGATATATTATGTTTCAATCAGAATATATTCCTTGGGCTGTTTTGGTGAGGTGAGGGAGGGATGTGGTTGGTTTTAAGATACTAATTATGGGTTTTTCTGCAAATTGGTAGAGAAGTGGGATGTTGGTGAGAAAAGGCAACAACGTACCTCACAGTCGTTAGATATAGATCTAATGGTCAGAAATGACGGATGGTAGACACACCATCATCACCAACTTTGTCTTCTGTAGGAGTACTAGCAAGATGTCCGTGCATTGCACGGCACAGCAAGATGCATTTTTTTTATAAAACACTTGTTGTGATTGACCCATGCGGGAGTAATCCCATGTGTAAAAACTAATGATATCTCGAGAAATACGTGATAAGGTGAAGTGGAGTGGGGCGTGGTGGTGATTGGTGGTCGAACTGACCGGATGCATGGGGATGGACAACGCCAACAGCAGCCACCAGGCCAGTTTGTTCTAGAGGCTTCCTTTTTTAATTACTCAACAATGAGGTTGTTGGAGATAAGGATGAACGAGGGAAGGCCTTGTCTGCAAATGTGGAGAGAGGTGCGGGTATCTTTTAGTTTAATTCCATTCGTCAGATATAGATCGGACGGTCTATATTGCAAGATGGCATGCGTACCATCATCACCAACTCAGTTTTTTATAAGAGAAGAAATGTAAGTATGGAGATACAAACATATTATAGATACTTGTTTTTGTAAACTAGGATCTACATTCTATTCAACGCCTCAGCATGTGGGGCCTTAGCACAATGACTTCTTGACTGTGTAAAACAAAGGTTTTCCCTTCGCTGATAAGGAGGGGGTGACGGCGGCGCACTTTCGGCTTGCTCTAGTCCTAGTAGTCATACTAGGTGGTCTAAGCACGTGTATATTTATTCTTTTTCACATCTCGTGTTCGTCATACTGCAACGACTGTTGATGAATAGATGGTAAGTTATTCACGGGGAAACCCTTGTTGAGCGTGTTTGCAAGAGAGAGATACAGTCTGCGTGTGTGATATGTCTAGAGATTGAGGCAATGATAAGAGATTCTTTGTGTCTATGTGTGTGGAGGATGGAGAGAGACATGTACACGGGGCTTTGTGTTGTGTAACGTGGAGACACATATACATAATCAGAGAGAGAGTGTGTGAGATACACATGCGACATGGGGAGAGATGAGGATCCAGATAAATGGGCGTTTGTGCGTGTCCGTGTGCGTTTGTGCGCGCGTTTGTGTGTGAGATGGAGTGTGTGTATGTGGAGTAGAGAGACCACTAATGATGTAAACCTAGTATAAGGGATGGGGGAATGGTGTGACATGTGTAGTAGCAGGAAAGCATGGGTGCGGGCGGGGGAGCCAACTATTTGGAAGAGACATCGAGTGTGTGTGGGAGAGGGGTGAGAGAGAGAGAGAGAGAGAGGAAGATAGGGGGGAGAGAGGGGTCATTTGTGTCCATAAATGGCGTATACATAGGGAGACAATGTTGATGTTGTTCGAAATTGGCCTATGTACGGAGACGCAAGGGAAGCGAGTCATCGTGTGTGTGATATGGACTTCATGAGAGATCTAGAATAGATGGTGTAGAGAACAACGTGCGAGGTTGAGAACGATGATACATTAGAGAGCTATGGAAAGAGTCACGGCATGTATGTATACAGGGAAGGAGCTGGGGCGGGTCCGCATGTGGGAGAGATAGAAAGATGAGAGTGGTGCACAAGGAGACAAACTGTGCTTGTTTGAAGTGGGGGTGGTGTGTGAGGTGAGTGTGCGAGAACCACATAACTAGGGAGATAGACGTTTGGGGACGATGTTTTGTGTGTATGGGAAAGATACACTCTACATAGTGCATGTGCCTGGGAAAGAGAGATGTCGGGAGACCTAGAGAGTGGGGGAAGAGATGTGTGCATGCCCGAGAGACAAAGTTATAGAGACCTATATTGGGGTCTGGACTTTAGAAGAGAGACGAGTGTTAATGTGCTCGTGTGTTCGTGTCTGGGGGAGAGAACGACTTGCGTTTGTGTGTGGGGGTGGGGGGTTGGCTTCGGATAAAGAGTGAGGTGTCTATATTTGAGAGAATTTAGCGTAATTGAGTTATATATGGTCAATAGTGTGCGCACTCATGGTTGATAAACTTGTTTCACAGTTTGGACTATGAGATAACGATACTTTTGAACATGCATGATATACCTTGATGTACCAGAATTACAAACCTAAGATTGGAATTTTGGAATTTGACTCCATCATTAACTTTTGCAATTCATTTAAACGGAGGTACATTTTTTAAGCCAGGATTTCGTGATTTCAAATTCATATATCAAACCTAGAGATATACACATACGGGCACGTTCAAATTTTATAATCATCCACTTTATTCATACACATACACATTTTTGCTTTTGTCATCATATTTAGGATAAACACATTTGGAATTTCATTTGAATTGGACCGTATGATGGTATTTGCTTGTACTAGCTCAATGATCCATATTTGAATTGAATGGACAATCTAAGTTTTGAGTTGGAGACATTGATTTTCAAAACTTGCACTTTTTTTTGCGTGCAAAACAAACAAATTCTCGGCCATGATATCATAGTCGGCCGTACAAGAGCAGAATATAATTTCAGGTGACAAAAGCTTTCAAACTTCCCGCTCACATCGAAATATCTCCTGCCCAAAAGTTTAGCCCTGCGATATTCCTGTTTTAATCTTGCCACATGAATGGGAAAGGGCTGCTTTGATAACTCCATTGTTTTCCCCTCTTTGCCCCCAACATTCTTCCCCAGAGCCCCTCCCCTTCCCCTCACCGACCCCCCCAACCACGGTAAGCCGCCGAATCTAGTCCTCCGCCGCAGCGGTGGACCTCACACCCCACCAGATCTACCTTCCGCACCTTGGAACCCCCAACTACCAACTCACCACTTCACCAGAGCCCCTTCAGCGATTGGCTTGTCCACCACTCCAGATTTCCTTGACCACCATCATGGTCCGCCGCATCGGATCTGCTTAACCGGCGCCCTCGTCCACCATAGTGCAGGCCCTTCACTGATTCCCTCGTCCTCCCCATCACTGGCCCTTCATACAAGCCCTTGTCCGCCGCAACAGATCCGCCTCACCGAAAGCACTGTACACCACGCCCACCGAAGCCTTCATTCACTGCACCGGACCTACTCCACGGACGCCATATTCAACTCCACCGGCCCTGCTTTACCGACGCCACAGCCTCATCAGGGTATTTTGATTTGTACTCCTTTGGTTTTTCTCTTCTTTGTCGTGCAATTTTTCACTTACCACAGATGAGCTTTCTTGTATGTCAACAGGCGCCCCAACCGAAGCACCGGAGCCGCTTCAGCGACGTCGACTACCGGCCCAAACTCAACCGCAACACGAGCACCATTGACGATCCTTATCTATCAAGTATGACAACGATACCCATACGCCACTGAGAATCAGGTACTATTATCCAACGGCCGACGCCTACGTTCACTTTCTTAGCATAAGCACCGCACCTTTGAATTTCTTCAGGGCATCATTAAATTTTTCATGAGACGCATTATTCTGCTTGCACCTGTAGGGCCATACTTCTGGCAGTGAACATGTTACATGTCCTAAATTACATACCAGTGCACATATAGTTAACATGCTTTTGTTTTGTCCTAAGTATTACTCTACTTCCTAGATATCACTGCCTACTATTTTACTTCTTGCATGCTATATTTATGATAGAGGGTGCAGAATAAACTACAACAACTAGATTTGCAACCATGGGATGCTGACGATATCTTCAAAGAACATTGCAACAGGAGCGAGGCTTCACAACAACATATGGTAAGCCAGTGTGTTTTAGTACATGTGAAATGTAATGCGAGTGGCTGCTTTCTTGGCTTGTGCCCTCAACCTGTAATCCTACAGAATTACAAATAGTTCAGTTGTTTGCTTTGTTGTATTGCTTGATTCCAATGCTTGTTTGTTACTTGTTACACTATACCTGAGTTGGCCAATATGTCAGCAGTGCCTGTTGTACTATCATAAAGAAATGCATGCCTAGTTTATTTGAGTCCTTAACTTTTCCTCTGAACTTCATCACAAGACTGCCTTCGTAGTTTATATGAGGCCACACTCTTAAGTGCTTTCTCAGATTATTTCAACTGCTTAGATGCCTTGGCAACTTAAATATAGCAGTGGTACACTCCCTTTCAACTATGGATGTCAACTGGGTCCTGTTTAATCCTGATTAAAGTCCACTAGTGGTATGATAGTTCAAAAGAATTTTTGTTTTTCGAGGAAAATGAACTAGGGAGCTAGCAAAAACTAACTAGATGGGACTGGCGGATGTTGTTTATTTGCCACTTACATCCCTAGTTTCATCTTACCATTTTAATTTCTTTTTGGCTGATGCTGCTTCGAACCATTTAAATATAGCTTGCCATGCTCGGCAATAATTCGTATGTCGTTTACCATGTAAGCTTACTGCCTGGATCATGCGATAACTATCTCTTACTTATGTCCAGCGGAAACCTTTCAGGATGCCGTTCACACTAGGTCACAATGTACAACACCAGAACCTATTTGTGGAAGCAGTGCGCCATCAATGTTACCAGATGGTAGCATTTCAGAGGAAACACTCCTGGAGAGCAGTCTAAGCACAGATATTATAGTTCTTGAGGCTCTACTAGAGGCAGAAAGAGATGGTGTGGCCGCCATGAATGAGGTAATCTTGATCTTGAGGCTGGAAATTATGCAATTAGCGGCACGCATTATGCAAGCAACCCAAGAATTGGAGGAAGTAAGAATGTTGCATTTGAAGATGGAGGAGGTCTTGCTGCTTCTACTATCTGAAGCCCAGCGTAATCCCGGTTCTTCTTTAGATACTAGTTGAAATTTTCATTAGATTATTATACTTGCATGTTGTGTCATGTCTCTGAATGGATTATGTTGTAAGACCCCCTATGTTCTCCATGTGTTGTAATGATCAAAATTTTTTAGGTGAGGTAATCCTCAGTACTTGTATGATTGACATAATGTGAACTGTTTTTCGTGTGAGCATATTATATTGGATGAAATAATTGTATGACTCAAAGTGTATCCAACCTACTGAATTCGGAGATCACGACATTTCTAAATCATAATCATATATAAAGGTGGAATAAATCTTTGTTGTGGTTTTGAAGAAATAAATAACAAAACATAGAATTGTCTGTGGATATTCGTAATCTAATAAAAATTGGATTTGAATTTAGTTGCTAGGGCCCAGGGCAAACGTGAATGCTAATTATCCCAAGTATTGAACGAAGCGGCTAAACACCGACTATAATTTGTGGCCTGCCCGAAGCAAGTGTTTGCGAGATGGAAATTATTGTCTATCTCTGACACTTGACATCCTTATCGACCGGATTTACACTGATGTCGATAGGGGTAGACTAGTAACTTCAATCAGACGTGACACGACGGCCTCTGAGCCCATTCAGACATGGTGGGTGCCAAACATGGGAGGCAAAACACATTTGATTCAAGCTCGTCTGAAAGACGTGTGTCTCTCCCTCCATTTCCCCATTCATACACGGTGCGCGGAAAAACAAACTCTCCTCGTCCAAAATCGATGTAGGCTAATAGGTTAAATAGGGGCAGATGTGTAACTGCCCTCAGACGTGACACAACCACCCTACCTGTCAGACCCGTTCATACACTGTGGGCGCCAACCGTGGGCGGCAAAACACCCTCTCCTCACCCGACATCGTTACCGACAAATATTTGGGAGATGCGAGATTACCGTCCTATCCCCAACCGACGTGATGTCCGAAATTTTAAATGAGGGATAAGTTCGTAACTTTCCCACATTTCAGACAAGCGCGTCCCAAAGTTTGAGATCCCCCTCCCCCTCCATTTTCCCATTCATACATCGTCGGCGCCACGACAACCTCCCCACTACGGCTAGCATCCTCCGTACACCACCCCATCCTGCACCTTCCGGAGCCGCTACCCGGTCGTCCACTGCAAGAGATGGACGTCTCTCATCCACGGCGCCGGACTAGTATCCTTTCATCGTGTCCTCTCGCTTCATTGATGCCGTCTTCCACCTTGCCATTGCCGCTCCTACAACAGCCTTGTCCACGGTAACAGGAGTTATCCCCCGACCCGGCCGTATGCCGTTAAAGTCTTCTTCCCCGCCGCCGACAGCCATCACACCTGCAACACCCTCAACGTATCAGCTGAGGCCTACACGACATCGCAAGAGAGGTGGTACTCTTCCATATGTGCTTAAGTTGTTGATCTCACCCGGAAAATAGATCGTAAATTGTATATTGTAATTTTCTTGTCCATACCAAATCGTATTGGCTAGTTGAAAGCAAACATTGGTTGCGAAGTAGCTTTGTCCGGTTTGCACCTTCAGATCCGCCATTGCACGGTCACTATACTCTTAAAGCTTATGGTTTCCCCCCTTTATATTCACTACCATCATCGTAGGTGCTTCATGTCGTGCTAGTGATACGTCCATTTTGCATCATGCTTTTATATCGATATTTATTGCATTATGGACTGTTATTACACGTTATGTCACAATACTTATGGCTATTCTCTCTTATTTTTACAAGGTTTACATGAAGAGGGAGAATGCCGACAGCTGGGATTCTGGGCTGGAAAAGGAGCAAATATTGGAGACCTATTCTGCACAGCTCCAAAAGTCCTGAAACTCCACGAAAGTCATTTTGGGAATTAATAATAAATATTGAGCGAAAGAAGTACCAGAGGGGGACCACACCCTGGCCACGAGGGTGGGGGCGCGCACTACACCTCTAGGCGCGCCCCCTACCTCGTGGGCCACCTGGCAGCCCTCCGGTGCCCATCTTCTGCTATATGAAGTCTTTTACCCTCGAAAAAATCATAAGCAAGCTTTCAGGATGAAACTCCGCCACCACGAGGCGGAACCTTGGCGGAACCAATCTAGAGCTCCAGCGGAGTTGTACTGCCGGGGAAACTTCCCTCTGGGAGGGGAAATCATCACCATCGTCATCACCAACGATCCTCTCATTGGGAGGGGGTCAATCTCCATCAACATATTCACCAGCACCATCTCCTCTCAAACCCTAGTTCATCTCTTGTATCCAATCTTTTTACCAAAACCTCAGATTGGTACTTGTGGGTTGCTAGTAGTGTTGATTACTCCTTGTAGTTGATGCTAGTTGGTTTATTTGGTGGAAGATCATATGTTCAGATCCTTAATGCATATTAATACTCCTCCTATTATGAACATGAATATGCTTTGTGAGCGGACATGGGTGAAGTCTTGCTATTAGTAGTGATGTGAATTTGGTATTTGTTCGATATTTTGATGAGATGTATGTTGTCTCTTCTCTAGTGGTGTTATGTGAACGTCGACTACATGACACTTCACCATTATTTGGGCCTAGAGGAAGGCATAGGGAAGTAATAAGTAGATGATGGGTTGCTAGAGTGACAGAAGCTTAAAGCCTAGTTTATGAGTTGCTTCGTAAGGGGCTGATTTGGATCCACATGTTTCATGCTATGGTTAGTGTCGGTGTCAAAACCGGCGGATCTCGGTTAGGGGGTCCCGAACTGTGCGTCTAGGCGGATGGTAACACGAGACAAGGGACACGATGTTTTTACCCAGGTTCAGGCCCTCTCGATGGAGGTAAAACCCTTCTCCTGCTTGATTGATATTGATGATATGGGTAATAGAAGAGTAGATCTACCACGAGATCAAGGAGGCTAAACCCTAGAAGCTAGCCTATGGTATGATTGTTGTTCGTCCTATGGACTAAAACCCTCCGGTTTATATAGACACCGAAGAGGGCTAGGGTTACACAGAGTTGGTTACAATGGTAGGAGATCTACATATCCGTATTGCCAAGCTTGCCTTCCACGCCAAGGAAAGTCCCATACGGACACGTGACGAGGTCTTCAATCTTGTATCTTCATAGTATTGGAGTCCGGCCAATGATGATAGTTAGGCTATCCGGACACCCCCTAGTCCAGGACTCCCTCAGTAGCCCCTGAACCAGGCTTCAACAACGACGAGTCCGACGTGAATATTGTCTTCGGCATTGCAAGGCGGGTTCCTCCTCCGAATAATTTATAGAAGATTATGAACACAAGGATAGTGTCCGGCTCTGCAAAATAAATTCCACATACCACCGTAGAGAGAATAATATTTACACAAGTTCAATCTGCTGACGTATTTCGTGGCGTGACGTCACACCACGGCCAAGCCTTTACTCGAATCGTTTTTGTCATACCACCTCAGCGCGTTTAGCGAAGCGGTTTCCTTGGCACATCTTGTCGAAGCAGAGATTGTGTCCCCTTATTCCGGGATTCTCATCAATACGGACGTGGGTAACCCAACCGCGCCATTGATTGTGGCGCCTGGGAGATAAGCGAGTTTTACCAGGCTGGTGGGGACGCATAGTTTCGTCCGCCCGTATATAAGGGGATAAGGATCCACCTTTTTACCTACGCCTTCTTCCTCCTTTGCTTATCCATCTCCGCGCACTCGAGCTCCAGCGCCCAAGTCCGCACATCTCACCTCAACCTTCTCCAACCATGTCCGGAGCGGGAGGCAAGTGGATGGCCTCCTCCATTACGGAGCGACACATCAAGAAGCTGCGCAATGCCGGATATTTGTCCAGCGATATTGCGCACCGGCTCCCCAACGAGGGGCAGATCATCCCCGCCCCCGGGCCCCATGAGAGGGTGGTATTCCTTCCCCATTTCCTCCGCGGACTGGGCTTCCCACTCCACCCCTTTGTCCGGGGGCTCATCCTCTACTATGGCCTGGATTTCCATGATCTGGCCCCGAATTTCATCCTCAACATCTCGGCGTTTCTCGTTGTTTGTGAGGCCTTCCTCTGCATCCATCCCCACTTCGGCTTATGGCTAAAGACCTTTAATGTCAAGCCGAAGGTTGTGAAGGGCAGCCAAGCGGAGTGCGGAGGCGCCATGGTGGGAAGATGCCCAACGTCACTTGGCTCGAGGGCGCCTTTGTGGAAACCATCAAAGGGTGGCAATCGGGGTGGTTCTACATCAACGAGCCGCGTGACCCTGAATGGGCAGCGGCCCCCAAATTCAGATCCGGCATCCCCATGCGGCTCACTTCCTGGAAAGAGAAGGGCCTGCTGTGGGGTGATTCGGAAGAGCTGACCGGACTCCAATCCTGTCTCCAAACCCTGGTGAACAAGAAGCTCAAGCTTGTCAATGTTATCTAGGTCATGCTCATCCGCCGGATTCTCCCCTGCCAACAGCGGGACTTCAACTTGTGGGAGTTCGATCCGGCACAGCACCAGACCTTGAGCGGGCTCTTCGACACTACGTACGAAGAGGCCTGGAGGGTGCTGTTCAAGGGCGCCGAGGGTCCCGCATCCGCTACCGAAGATCGCGGATTCAGCTCGCAGCGTCCGGCTGGCGAGGTAAGCTATGTTATCCTTTATGGGACACTTGCTTTTCATAGTTTGACTCTATGCGGGATCTAAACTCCCAATACCTTTAACAGGCCTGGTAGAAGACGTCCGGACAGGTTAACTGTCCGGCTCCCCTTCCAGAAGACCCAGCGGATGCCCGTTTGACAGGGCTGCTGGTCCCGGCGCCTTACGTGGTGCCGGAGAAGAAGGCCAAGAAGAAGGCCACGGGAACACGGAGGAGTTCCCGGCGTCAGGTGTTATCAAATTCATCGTCCGATGACTCCGAGGCGGACTCCTCCCACGAGGACGAGGAGGAGAAGAAACAGGCCTCTCCCCCAGCGGGGGGGGGGGGGGAGAGAAGAAGAGGAAGGCCCCCCAACGGGGGAGGCCGAAGGGTCCAAGAAGGTAAGGACCCTTCCCCTGGACTGTTCCACCAACGCCGACGACGGCGACGAGGAGTGGACCTCAAGGGCCAAGCCCCTGGCGAGATCGTAAGTATCCGGACTCCTGAATAACTCATAATTTTTCTTTTTGTCGCATAGCATCTTTTAACGCCGCATACAACCCTGTAGTCCGCCCAAGGACGATCTTCCCGCTTCGTCGAGCGGGTCCTTGGGTACGTCGGATGTGAATAGCACTTCACTTCCGACCGCCTCCTCCCCCCGTGACGCCGACGACGCCGAGGTGGGATCCCAGAAAGGGACCCACCACGAGGAGGAGGCCCCGGAGGTGCCGCAGGGCAACCTCCCGGACTTTGGACCGGACTCCGCAACGGAACCTTCAGTGGTTCCGGAGTCTGGCGGGCGGCCCCTTCGTTAGAAGGGCAAGACTGTGACGCCGGCGGCCTCCGTCCAATCGGAGGCACGGATAACTTGCTGGAGGCGCTCAACAGCGCTTCCATCGACGAGGAACACCGCACTGTCATGAGTGCGGTGATTCAGAAGGTTCAGCTCGCCAAAAGCGGGCTGACCGAAGCCTGCAACAGCCTTCTAACAGGCTTTGAGGTAAGAATTTTAAGATATGTAAAATAGTACCGCATAGACAGTAGCCCCTGATGCTCGGTTCGGTGTTCGGAAAGAAAAGCCGGACTGAGGATCTAAAAAGATATACGCAGGAGTCTTAAAAATATGTCAATATGGGAATGTAGGCTGCGCTGCTGACCTCTGCCGCACTGACTGTGGAGGTCAATGCCTTGAAGCAGAGCCTCGAGCGGTCCGAGAGCGAGCTCGGCCATGCCAAGAAGCAGCTCGAGGACAAGGAAGGTGAGTAACACCTTATTAAAGTTGTACCTTACAGAAAAGGATTTGGTTGCAACAGGAATGACAGGGATAACGTGGGTATTCCAGGGGCTACGAACGAGGTGGCGACCCTGAAGGAGGCGGTGTCCGCGGCCGAACGCAATGTAGCCGCGGAACGCGCCGAGCGAGAGAAGCAGGAGGCGTGGGTGGCGGAGGTACGGAAAGAGCTCCAGTCTCTCGTGGAAAAACACGAGAGTTTGGAGCGTGACTCAAAGACTCGAGAGTCCGAGCTTGCGTCGGCTCTTGAGAGTGCCAAAGCCGCTAAGGCCGAAGCCCACAAGGCCCTCCAGGAAATCGAGGCATTAAAGAAGATAGCGGCGGGTAAGGCATTCTTCATGCAAAGCAAGCATGTAAAAGTGAATTACCTGTTTCTTACCCGAATTCGGAGCTCTCCAGGAGCGTTCGCAGATCTTCCCCGTAGCGTGTCCGATGCTGCCACTTTCTACTGAGCCGAGGAGGGGATCTCGACGGAGAAGGTGTTCTGGTCTCAGTATGCTGAGGCCGGACATCCGGTGCCCCTTAGCGACTAGCTGAATCAGCTGGTCGAACTCCACAAGGTGGCCGAACAGGCCATGAAGGGCCTCATAGTTCGGCTGTAGCCCAAAGAGGCCATGCCTGGGAGCTACTTCGGCCTGGTGCGGCGGCTGGTGGATGCTTGTCCATGGGTTGAAGTCATCAAGCACTCCGCCTGCATTGAAGGTGCCCGTCGGGACCTTTCCCGTGCTAAAGTGCACTGGGGCAAGATGGACGCTGAGAAGCTTGTGACGGACGTGCCACTGCCGGGCAAGGAGTATCGCACACCCGAGATGTATTATAAGGGTGTCCTGAAGGGTGCCCGCATTATTGCGGGTGAGTGCTCCAAAGATGTAATTTTTGAGTAGACTCGCATTTTGTTATCTTGTGCGCTGAAAACTTCGTTCATATGCGTTAAGCAACACTTGTTAATTTAAAATATTACCTTCTGTGCGGCCGTTTATCAAATCTGAGAGATGGCAAGTCATTGGCTTCGGCCCCCATGCCACGAGTGCTGGGGTGTTCGGGATAAACTTGAGCGCTCTTGTTCCCATTTTTGGGTCCATCTAGGGAGGCGCTCAACACAACGAACGAGGCAACCGGACTTATAATGCTTGAACACTCTCAATTAGCCATAGAATTCTATAATTTTAAATTTCGGCGAATCCCCTAGTGTTCGGAAGGCCGAATTCGGGGCGCTATCCACGCCTGGGCCGGACAAAGCCGGTTCCTCGCTCTAAGCGGCATAAGTCTTTAGGGACTCGAAAAAACCTCTCGAACAGTGACCGGCTCTCGCCTCATCATGACGGTCAGTTTTATCATTCTCCACTGAGGTGCTCGCCCAGCTCAACTGGGGCACAATCGCAGTGGTTCTCCCAGCGCTACCTTAGCCGATATAACGGAACGTAAGGTACCAAAACATGGGAGCCGGGCAAACCCAACTATTGACCCAAGACATGATTCGGAGCCGCTGCATATAATGCTATAAGTTCGGGGTGCCGCACTTGTGAAAGTGTTCGGACTTATCACACCATAATATGGGGAACTTAAGCCCCTGGTGTATTTAGCCGTACCAAAGTGTACGGATCAACATGTCATAAATGAACATATGTATAAGAAAGGAATGCAATGGTAGGCAAAAAAGCGATGCATTGTTTATTCGAAAAATATTGTCATGAATGCAGAACGATACAAATAGTGCGACAAGCAAGGGGTGGGACTATTTAGCACGCCCCCCTCCAGGGGTAGGCTGCGGAATGGTGTATAAAACAGGTATAATGCTCGTAATGGAGATCACCTGGATACTCGTCGTAGCTTTTCTCCTTCCCTGGCTATTGCATCGTGAGTTCGGCAGGTCTACTGCCGGACAGGGCCTCTTGTAAATGGAGTCCTGAGGATAAGAAAAAAAGGAAAGAAAAAGGATGACACACTTGGGAGCCCCTGGTGTAGTTGAGCCGCACTCTGGGCCTGCCGTGGTCGTGCCCCTCCCCCTATGCCCATGGCATCTCCAGAGCGTAGTGATGTACGCGAAGTACTGATCTTGCAATTTTGCGAGGGCTGGGGTTGGGGCCGCATTGCTACGCGTGCTCGGAACGTGCCAGGTGGTCTTGTTGTAGGTTACTCCGGGCGCGCTTGGCGGTGTCCGGTCGCTTAACGGCCGGACTCAAGAATTGCCTTAAGAGGCTGCTCTGCACTTGTGCCGTGAGAGCCGCTGTATGCTCCTCCGTTCGGAGAGAGCGTGCAGTGTTTCCGTTGACCGTGATGACTCCTCGAGGGCCTGGCATCTTGAGCTTGAGGTATGCGTAATGCGGCACCGCATTGAACTTTGCAAACGCGGTTCATCCGAGCAGTGCATGATAGCCGCTGCGGAACAGAACTATGTCGAAGATTAACTCCTCGCTTCGGAAGTTATCCGGGGATCCAAAGACCACTTCCAGTGTAACTGAGCCTGTACAATTGGCCTCTACACCTGGTATGACGCCTTTGAAGGTCGTCTTTGTGGGTTTAATCCTTGAGGGGTCTATGCCCATCTTGCGCACTGTGTCCTGATAAAGCAGGTTCAGGCTGCTGCCGCCGTCCATTAGGACTCTAGTGATATGAAATCCGTCGATGATTGGGTCTAGAACCAATGCGGTGAATCCTGTCATAGCCCTAGAGTTTGTTTGCAAGTAGTTGCATAATCATCCATGCATCATGTCTAAATTTATTGGAAACTTGAAATGGGGATGCTTAAACCCTAGCACCAAATGAATTCAACTAGGGTCAAAATAAAATCTTTTTCATTAAACTCAAAATGCCCTCTACAAATGTTCAACATTTCTGGTTTGAGGTGAAAGCATCTACCAAAAATGGTTTATATTTTTGCAGGACATATTGGGCTTCGAATTAAATCATACTCTATTTGCATTTGGGCATTTAAATACTATAAAATATTTTAAATGCTCAAATAATCATAAACTAAAATGTTTACTGTTGGATATATTCTAAACAGTATCCATGATTAGTTTCATGATTTTTGGATATGTTTAAGTATTTTAAATAAAGCCCTAAAGACTACAGAAAATAGAAAACAAAAACAAAAACAGAAAAGGCAGAAAGGAGAGTACCTGAGCCACTTACCTGGCCTGCACTGTGTTGGCCCAACACTGTTGGCCCAGCCCATCTCTCTCTTGTCTTCTTCCAGCTCACGCCAGAAGGACTGGAGCGCGCGTGGCCGACGCCCGCCGACACGCGCACGACCACCTCCTGCTTGCCGCTTTGCCCTGGCCCTACCTCGCGACGCCACGCAGCCCCGATCGCTCTCTCACTCTCTCCCGTGCTTCCCCCCCTCTGTTTCTCTCGTGCACAGCCACCAGAACGCGCCGTGGCGCCGCTCGCCGTTCCCGCGACCACAGCCACCGCCTCGCCTCGCCGAAGCGCTCAGGAGCTCCGCCTCGACCCCCTCTTCCTCCCCACCGAGCCACGCCTGCCGGAAGCCCTGCAACACCGTCCTCGACGCCATCTTCGTCCTCTGCACCGACGGCCGCCGTTGCTCAATTCGCCGCCCACAGAGCGTCCCCGGCCTCGCCCTCACGCTCGTTGGACTCGCAGTGAGCCGCTGACCCGTTCCCCTCTTCTTCCCATGCCGTTTGGCCGCTCTAGCCGCTGTTTCCGCCGAGCCCGAGAGCTCTTCGCCGCCGGCCATGTCGCCACCGTGGCTACGGCTGCTGAAGCTCGCAGTAGATCACACCGCTGCACTCAGTGCCTCACCACGAGCACGTAGCATGCCCCGACTCGCCTTCCCGTGCCCCCTAGCTCTCGCTCGCATCTCGCCCGAACTCCGGCCCCCGCCGAGGTCGATGCCGCACTCAACTCCAGCCACCCCTGCCGCTAACTCTGGTCCCGTTGGATGCGGAAGAGCACCAGCAACGCGTAGAGTCCCTCAGTCGCCGATTTGGTCGCCGGAGGAGCGTTTCTGATGCCCTCCGCCGTCGCTGGCGTCGCCGGCGATGAGCCGCGGGTCAACTCCGGTTAGTTTGACCCGGGTTTGACTGCACTTTGACCCGCTCTGGCTCACTGACGTGTGGGCCAGGCACTGCTTATTTAGGTGTTAGATTAGTTAGCACTAATCAATTTAGTTAATTAATTAAGCCACTGACATGTGGGCCTAGCCGTGCTGACATTTAGTTAGGATTAGCTTAACTCTAATTAACTCAGTTAACTAACTAAGTAACTGACCAGTGGGTCCCACTGGTCAGGTTTGACCTGAGTCAACCCTGTTGAGTGCTGACATCACAGTGACGTCACCCTGACGCAATAAAGCATTTTCTGGATTTAAGTTTATTCAGGAAATTCCAGAAACTGTTATATACTTCAAAAATTCATATAAAATCAACCGTAACTCAGAATGAAATAATTTATATATGAAAAATGATCAGAAAAATCTAATCTATCCATCTGTACTCTTTTCATGCATGTTAGAACAACTTATGGCTGCTGTTTAGGCCAAATCATATAAATGGCATTTAAAGCTTCACATATGAAGTTTGAATTTGAACCTAGGGTTCAAACCAACTTCATTTAATCTGGTTGCTAGTTGCATTAGCTCAAACCACAACATATTGCCATGTCACACTCATGCATCATATTGTTGCATTGCATTGATTGTGTTCTTTCTCTGTTGCCGGTATTGTCCCCTCTCGGTAGACGATGTTCGACGATGTGATCGATGACACCGATGAAGAGCTATACTATCTTCGGAAGTGTCAGGCAAGCAAAACCCCCTTGTTCATTCCGATACAAACCCACTCTCTCGCTCCTGCTCTCTTTTACTGCATTAGGACAACATCGATTCAACTGTTACTTGCTGCGGTAGTTGAACCCCTTTATCCTCTGCATGACCTGTCATTGCCACAGTAAATAGATGAAACCCACTAGCATGAGTAGGAGTTGTTTGAGCCCTGATGTGCCTACTCATTCATGCTTGTTTGTCATGCCTGCTATTGCTTAGAGTTGAGTCAGGTCTGATTCATCGGGGATGAATCAGCGGTGTGTGAACATATCCTATTGTGTGCGAGCTAAGTGTGTGAACACGATTTGGTAAAGGTAGTAGTGAGAGGCCATGTAGGAGTACATGGTGGGTTGTCTCATTGAAGCCGTCCTTAGGAACTGAGTTCTGTGTTTGTGATCCATGATTCAGCTACTACCATGCATTGGGCCCTGAAATATGACCCCGCTCGACTTCTTAATCATCCTTGTCCTTTGTCCAGGAGTTGCAAGTAGTTTCTGGTGTTTGTAGTATGCTGGAGGCCGTGCGCAGTGCTGACCGAAGGGGTGGGCTGTGATGCGGTAGGCACGTGGCACGGTGTATCGGGCGCCCGTTTGGTGTCTCGGGAACCCTGCACACATTGTTTGGGGCTGTGAGCGAAACTCCGGCTGGATCTCCTCGCGGATGGAACCCGAGTAGGCGATAAAACTGGACTAGAGACTTGAGGTAGGTCGTGGTCTACACCCACGTCGGCTTTCGCTTGAAGTCTGCCGAGCACATGTCGTGTGCAGACGCTAAGTGGTGGAAACATGTATGAAGAAGTACACCCCTGCAGGGTTAACATCATCTATTCGAATAGCCGTGTCCGCGGTAAAGGACTTCTGGGTTGCCTATAACAGTTCATAGACAAGTGAAAGTGGATACCTTAAAATGCGCAAGATAAGCGTGAGTGCTATGGATGGCGTTCTCGTAGGGTGACGGAGCGGATCCATAGTGGTGTATTGATATGGTGAATATGTGGACTCGTGTGCGCCACCTCAAAAGAGTTACATTGCAGTCGTAGTTCAGGATAGCCACCGAGTCAAAGCTGGCTTGCTGCAGTCAAACTCCACCATCCCCTTTGTTGATAATGATGCATATGTAGATAGTTCTGATGTAAGTCTTGCTGGGTACATTTGTACTCACGTTTGCCTATTTTATGTTTTTGCAGAGAGACTTCAGTCTCGCTAGTAGTTCCACGTGGACTTCGACGTTTAGCTTGTTACCTCAGCTACGATCTTGTGCCCTCGGCAGGATCTAGAAGATAGTCAGGCTTCTCAGCCTTTTTCATTTGTAGATGTCTGTACTCAGACATGTTAAGCTTCCGCTTGTGCTTTGACTTGTATGCTCTGAATGTTTGGTCGTGAGACCCATGTTTGTAATATCTCGCTCCTCGGAGCCTATTGAATAAATACTTGAGTTGTAGAGTCATGTTGTGATGCCATGTTGTATTTGCACATATCGAGCATATTGTGTGTATATTATTGAAATGCTTGGTATGTGTGGGATCTGACTATCTAGTTGTTTATCCTTAGTAGCCTCTCTTACCGGGAAATGTCTCCTAGTGCTTCCACTGAGCCATGGTAGCTTGCTACTGCTCCTAAACACTTAGGCTGGCCGGCATGTGTCCTTCTTCGTTCCCGTGTCTGTCCCTTCGGGGAAATGTCACGTGATGAATACCGGAGTCCTGTTAGCCCGCTACAGCCCGGTTCACCGGAGTCCTGTTAGCCTAGTGCTACAGCGTGGATTCACTCGCTGATGACCGAGACGTTCGATGTTGGGTCATGGATGCCTGTCCCTGTAAGTTTGTGCCACTTTGGGTTTACGACTAGCCATGTCAGCCCGGGCTCCTTATCATATGGATGCTAGCGACACTATCATATACGTGTGCCAAAAGGTGCAAACGGTCCCGGGCAAAGGTAAGGCGACACCCGTGGGAATACCGTGCATGAGGCCACAAAGTGATATGAGGTGTTACATGCTAGATCGATGTGGCATTGAGTTGGGGTCCTGACAGCTTTGGTATCAGAGCCTGACTGCATGTAGGATTACCAAGCCAAACTGGTCGAAGTTGAGTCTAGAAATGCTTTAGTTATATGTAAGGGAATTGATTGTGGGATGGAACGTAAATCTCTTTTTACTCCTTATACCTCATGGCCTTCTGATCTGAGTCATCCTTTCTCTTCTACGGGGATTAAGAACTAGGCCTTCTCATCTATCTATCAGGATGACGTGTTACTAATCCATAGACTTATAGAATTGTTAGTTTCAAATCTCAGTTCAGTTTTTAGTACTTCTGTATGTTCATAGCTGGTCTCAGAACCTTGATATTGTGATATTAAGTGGTTATGCCACCATTTTTCAGGATGTCTCAAATCATTTTGAGCATTTACAGCCGTTATGCTGTCCGAGTCATCCCAGGTTTCTAAATAGTCTGATGCATTTGCAAATCCTTTCTTTCCGTTCCCAGTGTCCTTTATGGTCAGAATAATCACACTAATCGGTGCGTTGAGGTACTTTGTTGCCTCGGCATATATGTTGGAGCTATTACTATGACCCTAGGCGTCTTACGAAACCATCTAGTAATCTAGCCATGTATTGTGTTCCCAGTGTGTTGATTCTGGCCTTTATTTTCGAAAGCATCCCGTGATGCCATTTAGTAGTAGGTATTCTACTCTTGGGTTTTGAACCCGATATTCACCCTACTTACCTCATGTTGATAGTCTTTGCTCGTTCCTTTAGGTTATTAGTAACCTTTGCATTAGTCCTCGAGGTCCGTGGTATTTCCTTCTTCCAAATACCATGAACCATGATGGTAGAAGTTCGTTGAACCAAAAGATCACAACCAGGGTGCTCTTGAGGAGTACTCCATTCAAATTTGTGACTCTACCAGTTCCACCTTCTCTGCATGGGTTATCCGGAAGAAATGTTGAACTAGATTTGACATACTAATCCATGCATCCACAACTCAGAAAATGATATGTTCTTTTGAGTTGTCCCTCTTAGTTGTCTTCTGACCATCATCTATCAATTTATAGACAGGAGTAGTTGTGCACTCGAGCACATCGATGCTTATTACTCTTGTGGTCCATCAAGCCATTCTATTCTGGAATGACTAGGAGAAACAAACTCCAGAACCTGATCCATATCCAGGATTGGGTCAAAGAAGTTGTGCTCCACAGATCAAGCTGCTAATCCAGTTTTTGTTCTGCTCTACCTTGGAGTATTATTACCCTTATATTAAGAATATCATGGAATTGCACACCATCCTATGAACTCTTGATATAGTGATACTTCTCACCCTCATTATTCATTTCTCGGCTTCCGTGTTGTTGCAACCGGAATGCCGACATGTGAACTATGATGTGTGAAATCGATACTCCTAGCAACCTTGTTGCTTGGTAGTAAATGGACAATAATCTCATTCTTAGCATATTGGTTATTGAATTATCATTCTAAGAGTGATTGTGCTACCTAGTCCATATTTTCGGTGCACTATTCGATCAATGAGTTAGGAATGTGTCAATCCTTGCTTATTTGATCATATCACCTTGCCCCAAAAGAAAGATTGATCTCGAGCTTAGAAACATACCGATGGTTCGTGATTTTCCGAATATCTTCTCCGAAGTGTTACCAGGTTGTCGCCTGACCGCTATGTTGAGTTCATGATCAGGTTGGTTTTTTGTAACCACCCCTTCTCCAAGAATCTATGTTGGGTACCCTGAGCTAGTTGGCTTAGCTAAACAACAACTTGGAGAGTTGGAAGATAAAAGCTTGTCCGACTCAGTTCATTCCAAAGGGATATCCTTGTGCGTGTGTGTTGAAAAAAGATGATATCTTCACCGATTGGTCCCTGTGATCAGTTGTTGGAGCTATTGTCCTGCCAAAACATTGATTTGAGTGTGGGCTATTCTCAAATCGAATCAGAACCAATGATGTTCGTAATGTTGTCTTACTCATGGATTTTCCTCGAGCATACACCACTATGTCTTTTGGATCTGACCAATACTATCACCTTGTTCACATAGTTATGGAATTCCATCTCCATGGGAATCTGGATGAATTGTTGTTGAGCCCATCGACAACATCCTTGTCTTCTCCATAATCTTGTTGAACATTAAGCTAGTACTGGAAACTTTTGAAAGCATTTCTTCATGCTAGCTCATGAAGCATATGCATGGATGGAAGAAGTGACTTCCTCTAATTCATGTGCATTTGATGTAAGTTGCCGCCGTGAATTCGATAAAGTCAATGTTGCTTCCTCTGGAATCATCCCAAGTTAGTCTTGCACGTGCGAAGTGCCCTATGGTTTGATAGGTTGGCCGCCTCCACTCCATATGTGTTTCCTAGCACACCAAGCCACTGATTGATTTGCTCAAGGAAAAGGAGTGTGTTGTGCTAATTCTAGATCATGCACAAGATTCCGTTATCCTCGATGAAGGTTCCCAACCAGAACTCAGTAGTATTTTTATTATAAGACTACTACGTGGTCATGCTTGTCTGGGAAAACGTGTTCACATGTTTGTAGCAGAACCACCTCATGTTTTGGAGCTTGCTATCGTAGTTCATTCCCTGAGGTTCTCGCAACGTCATCTCGTCGATTTGTGTTGCAAAATTTCATTCTACTTTCTAGACTCGATGAGTCTGAATTATTCTGGCACCAACCAGATCTGAATCTCAGGCAGATATGATGGTTGGAACATTTCCGAAGAACTATAATATTGGTCTCGCGATAACCGGTAAGGTGGATGTCGTGGCCAACACACCCCGCCGGAAGACCTATTATTGTAGTATCTTGATTGAAGAAGTTGGCCACCTCTCCATAAGAACTTTGTAGGATTTACTCCCTAGCTGTGCCTTATGATTTTTGTGTTTCCGAAGTCCGACCTTTACTTGATGTTCTAGATACCAGACCATTTCAATGAATGGGATACGCTAGTACATCAAGGAGAACATTAGAAGCGGAGTGCTAAATGTCTCTCGGTCGATCATCCAGATTTCATCTCCTTGGCCTCACTAAGGTGAAATCTGAGAAAGTGTTATCCTCCTTTGCATCTGCATCGTCCATCGCTATTCATCATGGTAGTATGTTGTGTTGTTAGCACCCTTGACACGGATGTTGGTAAAACCTTGATAATTATGGAAATGCTCAAGTTCTTGAAAGCACGCACAAGCATTAGGTGCTATCATAGTTACTAACCGGGATTGTTCTCAGTTTCCCCGGTTATGCTATAACCATTACAATAGTGGAACCACTCTCTACTGTTGAGCTTCTCCCTAGTTACTAAAATCATCCCTTGTGTTGTTTTCAACAAGGTAATCCACATCATCCATTCTAATCCGGGTATGCCATTCTACCGAACCCCTCTAAACGATCGCTCGAGAATTGCCTTAGGCTGGTATAAAGAGTTTCAATGATCTTTGAATCAAAGGTAATTCTTTTTGCCACTTAAGGGGATATTTCTACGAGTCACCTTCCCTAAAGTGAATCGTTATGGTATCATGGCAACTGAACTGGTCGCTACGTTGACAACCGTTCACCACCCTCTTAAGTGTGAAATTGTTGTCTACCTAGTGAACCTTCGCCATCCGTTCCACTCCATCCCTTTGGATGAATGCTTCGTATCTCAGCTCGAGAGATGTTCTTACCTCTCACTCCATGAGTTGATCTTGAATACTTGATCTTCAAGGAGATCGTCTTCTGTAGAGTCTCCTTCTGTCGTCATCGTGTTGGATGAAGTCCTCGCAAGCAAAGACGTCAAGATTGTTTTGAGTCAACAGATCAACACCTCGAGAAGACAGTTGGATCCTGGAGCTCATGTTATTAGTTTGTGTCCCCTTTGTCTTCTTACCTCACGCCTTGAATCTCGGGGCGAGATTCTTGTTTAGTGGGGGTGAGTTGTCACAGCCCTAGAGTTTGTTTGCACGTAGTTGCATAATCATCCATGCATCATGTCTAAATTTATTGGAAACTTGAAACGGGGATGCTTAAACCCTAGCACCAAATGAATTCAACTAGGGTCAAAATAAAATATTTTTCATTGAACTCAAAATGCCCTCTACAAATGTTCAACATTTCTGGTTTGAGGTGAAAGCATCTACCAAAAATGGTTTATATTTTTGCAGGACATATTGGGCTCTGAATTAAATCATACTCTATTTGCATTTGGGCATTTAATTACTATAAAATATTTTAAATGCTCAAATAATCATAAACTAAAATGTTTACTGTTGGATATATTCTAAACAGTAGCCATGATTAGTATCATGATTTTTGGATCTGTTTAAGTATTTTAAATAAAGCCCTAAAGACAACAGAAAATAGAAAACAGAAACAAAAACAGAAAAGGCAGAAAGGAGAGTACCTGAGCCACTTACCTGGCCTGCACTGTGTTGGCCCAACACTGTTGGCCCAGCCCATCTCTCTCTTGTCTTCTTCCAGCTCACGCCAGAAGGACTGGTGCGCGCGTGGCCGACGCCCGCCGGCACGCGCACGGCCACCTCCTGCTTGCCGCTTTGCCCTGGCCCTCCCTCGCGATGCCACGCAGCCCCGACCGCTCTCTCACTCTCTCCCGTGCTTCCCCCCCTCTGTTTCTCTCGCGCACAGCCACCCGAACGCGTCGTCGCGCCGCTCGCCATTCCCGCGGCCACAGCCACCGCCTCGCCTCGCCGAAGCGCTCAGGAGCTCCGCCTCGACCCCCACTTCCTCCCCACCGAGCCACGCCTGCCGGAAGCCCTGCAACGCCGTCCTCGACGCCATCTTCGTCCTCCGCACCGACGGCCGCTGTTGCTCGATTCGCCGCCCACAGAGCGTCCCCGGCCTCGCCCTCGCGCTCGTTGGACTCGCGGTGAGCCGCTGACCCGTTTCCCTCTTCTTCCCATGCCGTTTGGCCGCTCTAGCTGCTGTTTCCGCCGAGCCCGAGAGCTCTTCGCCGCCGGCCATGTCGCCACCGTGGCTACGGCTGCTGAAGCTCGCAGTAGATCACACCGCTGCACTCAGTGCCTCACCACGAGCCCGTAGCACGCCCCAGCTCGCCTTCCCGTGCCCCCTATCTGTTGCTCGCGTCTCGCCCGAACTCCGGCCGCCGCCGAGGTCGATGCCGCGCTCAACTCCGGCCACCCCTGCCGCTAACTCCGGTCCAGTTGGATGCGGAAGAGCACCAGCAACGCGTAGTGTCCCTCAGTTGCTGATTTGATCACCGGAGGAGCGTTTCCGACGCCCTCCGCCGTCGCTGGCGTCGCCGGCGACGAGCCGCGGGTGAACTCCGGCGAGTTTGACCCGGGTTTGACTACACTTTGACCCGCTCTGGCTCACTGACGTGTGGGCCAGGCACTGCTTATTTAGGTGTTAGATTAGTTAGCACTAATCAATTTAGTTAATTAATTAAGCCACTGACATGTGGGCCCAGCCCTGCTGACATTTAGTTAGGATTAGCTTAACTCTAATTAACTCAGTTAACTAACTAAGTAACTGACCAGTGGGTCCCACTGGTCAGGTTTGACCTGAGTCAACCCTGTTGACTGCTGACATCACAGTGACGTCACCCTGACGCAATAAAGCATTTTCTGGATTTAAGTTTATTCAGGAAATTCCAGAAACCGTTATATACTTCAAAAATTCATATAAAATCAACTGTAACTCAGAATGAAATAATTTATATATGAAAAATGATCAAAAAAATCTAATCTATCCATCTGTACTCTTTTCATGCATGTTAGAACAACTTATGGCTGCTGTTTAGGCCAAATCATATAAATGGCATTTAAAGCTTCACATATGAAGTTTGAATTTGAACCTAGAGTTCAAACCAACTGCATTTAATCTGGTTGCTAGTTTCATTAGCTCAAACCACAGCATATTGCCATGTCACACTCATGCATCATATTGTTGCATTGCATTGATTGTGTTCTTTCTCTGTTGCCGGTATTGTCCCCTCTAAGTAGACGATGTTCGACGACGTGATCGATGACACCGATGAAGAGCTATACTATCTTCGGAAGTGTTAGGCAAGCAAAACCCCCTTGTTCATTCCGATACAAACCCACTCTCTCGCTCCTGCTCTCTTTTACTGCATTAGGACAACATCGATTCAACTGTTACTTGCTGCGGTAGTTGAACCCCTTTATTCTCTGCATGACCTGTCATTGCCACAGTAAATAGATGAAACCCACTAGCATGAGTAGGAGTTGTTTGAGCCCTGATGTGCCTACTCATTCATGCTTGTTTGTCATGCCTGCTATTGCTTAGATTTGAGTCAGGTCTAATTCATCGGGGATGAATCAGAGGTGTGTGAACATATCCTATTGTGTGCGAGCTAAGTGTGTGAACACAATTTGGTAAAGGTAGCGGTGAGAGGCCATGTAGGAGTACATGGTGGGTTGTCTCATTGAAGCTGTCAGGAACTGAGTTCTGTGTTTGTGATCCATGATTCAGCTACTACCATGCATTGGGCCCTGAAATATGACCCCGCTCGACTTCTTAATCATCCTTGTCCTCTGTCCAGGAGTTGCAAGTAGTTTCTGGTGTTTGTAGTATGCTGGAGGCCGTGCACAGCGCTGACCGAAGGGGTGGGCTGTGATGCGGTAGGCACGTGGCACGGTGTACCGGGCGCCCATTTGGTGTCTCAGGAACCCTGCACACATCGTTTGGGGCTGTGAGCGAAACTCCGGCGGGTTCTCCTCGCGGATGGAACCCGAATAGGCGATAAACCTGGACTAGAGACTTGAGTGTTTAGGTAGGTCGAGGTCTACACCCACGTCGGCTTTCGCTTGAAGTCTGCCGAGCACATGTCGTGTGCAGACGCTAAGTGGTGGAAACATGTATGAAGAAGTACACCCCTGCAGGGTTAACATCATCTATTCGAATAGTCGTGTCCGCGGTAAAGGCCTTCTGGGTTGCCTATAACAGTTCATAGACAAGTGAAAGTGGATACCTTAAAATGCGCAAGATAAGCGTGAGTGCTATGGATGGCATTCGCGTAGGGTGACGGAGCGGATCCATAGTGGTGTATTGATATGGTGAATATGTGGACTCGTGTGCGCCACCTCAAAAGAGTTACATTGCAGTCGTAATTCAGGATAGCCACCGAGTCAAAGCTGGCTTGCTGCAGTCAAACTCCACCATCCCCTTTGTTGATAATGATGCATATGTAGATAGTTCTGATGTAAGTCTTGCTGGGTACATTTGTACTCACATTTGCCTATTTTATGTTTTTGCAGAGAGACTTCAGTCTCGCTAGTAGTTTCACGTGGACTTCGATGTTTAGCTTGTTACCTCAGCTACGATCTTGTGCCCTCGGCAGGATCTAGAAGATAGTCAGGCTTCTCAACCTTTTTCATTTGTAGATGTCTGTACTCAGACATGTTAAGCTTCCGCTTGTGCTTTGACTTGTATGCTCTGAATGTTGGGTCCTGAGACCCATGTTTGTAATATCTCGCTCCTCGGAGCCTATTGAATAAATACTTGAGTTGTAGAGTCATGTTGTGATGCCATGTTGTATTTGCACATATCGAGCATATTGTGTGTATATTATTGAAATGCTTGGTATGTGTGGGATCTGACTATCTAGTTGTTTATCCTTAGTAGCCTCTCTTACCGAGAAATGTCTCCTAGTGCTTCCACTGAGCCATGGTAGCTTGCTACTGCTCCTAAACACTTAGGCTGGCCGGCATGTGTCCTTCTTCGTTCCTGTGTCTGTCCCTTCGGGGAAATGTCACGCGATGAATACCGGAGTCCTGTTAGCCCGCTACAGCCCGGTTCACCGGAGTCCTGTTAGCCTAGTGCTACAGCCTGGATTCACTCGCTGATGACCGACACGTTCGATGTTGGGTCATGGATGCCTGTCCCTGTAAGTTTGTGCCACTTTGGGTTTACGACTAGCCATGTCAGCCCGGGCTCCTTATCATATGGATGCTAGCGACACTATCATATACATGTGCCAAAAGGTGCAAACGGTCCCAGGCAAAGGTAAGGCGACACCCGTGGGAATACCGTGCATGAGGCCGCAAAGTGATATGAGGTGTTACATGGTAGATCGATGTGGCATTGAGTCGGGGTCCTGATAAATCCGCCATGGAGGATGCTGGTGGGGTGGTCCCTTCGATCAAAAGTGATCGGGTAGGAGGACCATGGATTGAACTTTGGGGCGACTGGCTCCATCGCGTATACGTCCCTGAGTGCACGCTTCCGCTCCCTTTTGGGTATGTGGGTTGCGTATATCATGTTCACCGTCCACACTTGTGGGGGGAAACCCTTCTGTCCTCTATTGTTCGGCGGCCGGGTCTCCTCCTCGTCATCTCTATGCAGCCCCTTGTCATTGTTTTCGGCAATTAACTTGCCTACCTGCTTGAATACCCAACAATCCCTGTTGGTGTGATTAGCTGGCTTTTCGGGGGTGCCGTGTATCTGGCACGAGCAATCGAGTATTCGGTCTAAATTAGACGGACCCGGAGTAGTTCTTTTGAATGGCTTTTTCCGCTGACCGGGTTTGGAGCCTCTGAATCCGGCGTTTACTTCCGTATCCTCAGTATTATTGCCGTTAATGCGGCGTTTGTGCTTGTTGCGATGCGACCTGCCATTGCGGTCCTTGGTATCCGGACTGCCAGGATTTTTGTTGAGGTTGTTACTGCGGGCTAGCCAGCTGTCCTCTCCCGCGCAGAAGCGGGTCATGAGTGATGTGAGGGCTGCCATGGATTTCGGCTTTTCCTGTCCAAGGTGCCGGGCAAGCCATTCGTCGCGGATGTTATGTTTGAAGGCTGCGAGGGCCTCTCCATCCGGATAGTCGACGATTTGATTTTTCCTGGTTAAGAACCGTGTCCAGAATTGTCTGGCCGATTCATCTGGCTGCTGAATTATGTGGCTTAGGTTATCGGCGTCTGGTGGTCGCACATATGTGCCTTGGAAGTTATGGAGGAATGCGGCTTCCAGGTCCTCCCAACACCCAATTGATTCTGCTGGCAAGCTGTTAAGCCAATGCTGAGCTGGTCCTTTAAGCTTGAGTGGGAGGTATTTGATGGCGTGAAGATCATCACCACGAGCCATGTGGATATGAAGGAGATAGTCTTCGATCCAAACCACGGGGTCTGTTGTGCCATCGTAGGATTCAATGTTCATGGGTTTGAACCCTTCAGGGATTTGATGATCCATTACTTCATCTGTGAAGCATAGTGGGTGTGCGGCGCCTCTATATTGGGCTATATCACGGCGTAGCTCCAGCGAGCTTTGTCTACTGTGTTCGGCCTGGCCGGAATCGCTGTATCCGGCGCGACGGTTGTCATCGCGTATCAAGGGGCACCCGCACAATCCGTAGATCGATCTTGATTGTCTTGCCTTATCCTCCAATATGTCTCGCAAGTCCAGCGCATTCCCCCGTGGCTTTGTACTTTTCGAGCGATGCCGGGGTGCGGCTTTAGTGGAGGGCCTAGAGGCCTCTCTGTCGCGGCCACGGGGTGGCCGGTCGGCCGTATTGTGCCCTGGTGATGTAGGTTTATATGCTTCCTCCTCTAATCGGGGCAGCAACTTGCGTTTGGGGTAGCTTTTGGAGGGGCGTTCGAGCTCGTACTCTTCGGCCGCAAGGACTTCAGTCCATCTATTGGCTAGCAAATCTTGGTCATCTCTAAGCTGTTGCTGCTTTTTCTTGAGGCTGCTGGCTGTGTCCATAAGCCTGCGTTTAAAACGCTCTTGTTCGACGGGATCCTCAGGCACGACGAATTAGTCATCGCCGAGGCTTGCCTCGTCTCCGGAGGGGGGCATGTAATTATCGTCCTCTACCTCTTTGTCTGCCGCTCTCTCATGAGGGTTGTCTTCTCCATCCTCCTGTGCTGAATCTTACTGGAGGGGGTTGTCTTCGGCACTCTCCGGGGTGTTATTGTCTCCGGTGCCGGAATCTCCATTCTTACTGTGGCGGGATTTAGAGCGGCGCCGCTGACGCCGACCCTTAGGCTGTTTCTTGGAGGGGTCTTCCTCCGCTGTTCCATCGCCATTCCCATCCTTTGGGATGTCCACCATGTATATGTCGTATGACGAGGTGGCTTTCCAGTGCCCCGTAGGCGCTGGTTCTTGGTCGTCTCCGGCATCGGCGTCCATACCGTCGATGTCTTCGGAGTCGAAGTCTAGCATGTCGGTTAGGTCGTCGACAGTGGCTACAAAGTGGGTGGTGGGTGGGATTTGAATTTCTTCGTCATCCGCATCCCAACCATCCTGGCCATAATCCGGTCAGGGCTCTCCTGATAAAGAGAGATACTTCAGCGAGTTCAGGATGTCGCCAATGGGCGAGTGCTGAAAGATGTCCGCAGCGGTGAACTCCATGATCGGCGCCCAATCGGATTTGATTGGTAGGGGCGCGGGAGGTTCGGAGTCCGGCGAGGAATCCGGCACCTCAGAGTCACGAGCTTCACAAGGGACAGGGTCGGTATTCGGCTCCGTCGCTGTAGAGGTGGTAGCCCCCGAGGCGGTGTCTAGCCACCCATCCTCGATCGGCGCAGTCGGCTCCGGGTTAAGGGTCGGAGCGGACTCTTGTGCGGCCTCCAGGGGACTGTCCGGCGGCAGAGCTAAATCATGCCCATCGTGACAGTGCGGCGCGCTCGGCTGTGGCTTGAATCCGTCAAAGATCAAGTCTCCGCGGATGTCGGCCGTATAGTTCAAACTTCCAAATCTGACCTTATGGCCAGGGGCATAGCTTTCGATCTACTCCAGATGGCCAAGCGAATTGGCCCGCAGTGCAAAGCCGCCGAATACTAAGATCTGTCCGGGGAGAAAGGTCTCACCCTGGACTGTGTCAGTGTTGATGATCGAAGGAGCCATTGGGCCTATGAGCGACGACACAGAGGAACTCTCAATGAAAGCACCAATGTCGGTGTCAAAACCGGCGGATCTTCGGTAGGGGGTCCCGAACTGTGCGTCTAGGCCGATGGTAACAGGAGACAAGGGGCACGATGTTTTCACCCAGGTTCGGGCCCTCTCGATGGAGGTAAAAACCTACTCCTGCTTGATTGATATTGATGATATGGGTAGTACAAGAGTAGATCTACCACGAGATCAAGGAGGCTCAACCCTAGAAGCTAGCCTATGGTATGATTGTTGTTCGTCCTACGGACTAAAACCCTCTGGTTTATATAGACATCGGAGAGGGCTAGGGTTACACAGAGTCGGTTACAATGGTAGGAGATCTACATATCCGTATTGCCAAGCTTGCCTTCCACGCCAAGGAAAGTCCCATCCAGACATGGGACGAGGTCTTCAATCTTGTATCTTCATAGTCTTGGAGTCCGGCCAATGATGATAGTTCGGCTATACGGACACCCCCTAGTCCAGGACTCCCTCAGTTAGGTTTACCTTAATACTTATTTTGTAGTTGCGGATGCTTGCAATAGGGGTTAATCATAAGTGGGATGCTTGTCCAAGAAAGGGAAGTACCCAAGCACCGGTCCACCCACATATCAAATTATCAAATTAACGAACGCGAATCATATGAGCGTGATGAAAACTTGCTTGACGATAATTCCCATGTGTCCTCGGGAGCGCTTTTCTCATTATAAGAACTTGTCCAGGCTTGTCCTTTGCTACAAAAAGGATTGGGCCACCTTGTTGCACCTTATTTACTTTCATTGCTTGTTACCCGTTACAAATTACCTTATCACAAAACTATCTGTTACCGATAATTTCAGTGCTTGCAGAGAATACCTTACTGAAAACCGCTTGTCATTTCCTTCTGCTCATCGTTGGTTCGACACTCTTACTTATCGAAAGGACTATGATAGATCCCCTACACTTGTGGGTTATCAAGACTCTTTTCTGGCACCGTTGCCAGGGAGTGAAGCGCCTTTGGTAAGTGGAACTTGGTAAGGAAACATTTATATAGTGTGCTGAAATTTTCTGTCACTTGTTACTATGGAACATAATCCTTTGAGGGGCTTGTTCGGGGTATCTTCACCCCGACCAGTAGAGCAAAGAGTTGCTCCTCAACCTACTGAACCTATTGAAAATGTTTACTTTGAAATTCCTTCGGGTATGGTAGAGAAACTACTAGCTAATCCCTTTGCAGGAGATGGAACATTGCATCTCGATTTACACCTAATCTATGTGGATGAAGTTTGTGTATTATTTAAGCTTGCAGGTATGCCCGATGATGTTAGCAATAAGAAGGTCTTCCCTTTATCTTTGAAGGGATATGCATTGACATGGTATAGGCTATGTGATGATATGGGATCCTGGGACTATAAATGATTGAAATTGGAATTTCACCAGAAGTTTTATCCTATGCATCTTGTTCATCGTGATCGTAATTATATATATAATTTTTGGCCTCGCGAAGGAGAAAGTATCGCTCAAGCTTGGGGAGGCTTAAGTCAATGTTATATTCATGCCCCAATCATGAGCTCTCAAGAGAAATGATTATTCAAAATTTTTATGCTCGGCTTTCTCTCAACAATCGCTCCATGCTCGATACTTCTTGTGCTGGGTCTTTTATGATGAAGACTATTGAATTCAAATAGGATTTATTTGAAAGAATTAAACACAACTCTGAAGATTGGGATTCCGATGATGGTAAGGAGTCAGGTATGACACCTAAGTTTGTTTGTGTTAAATCTTTTATGGATACCGATGCTTTTCGTGGATTTAGCACTAAATATGGACTTGACTCTGAGATAGTAGCTTCTTTCTGTGAATCATTCGCTACTCATGTTGATCTCCCTAAGGATAAGTGGTTCAAATATAATCCTCCCACTAAAGTAAAAGTAGTTTCACCTACTACAGTTGAAGAAAAGACTATCACTTATAATGATCCTATTGTTCCTTCCACTTATATTGAGAAACCACATTTCCTTGTTAGGGTAAAGGATCATGCTAAAGCTTCAACTATGGTTCGTAAGAGTAATACTAGAACATATACACCACCTGAGAAAATTAAAGTTGAACCTAGTATTGCTATGGTTAAAGATCTCTTGGCTGGTAATATTGATGGGCATGTTATTTATTTCTGTGATGCAGCTGCTAGAATTGCTAGACCCTATGCTAAGAAACATAGACCCGTTGTAGGCATGCCTATTATTTTTGTTAAAATAGGAGATCATTGTTATCATGGGTTATGTGATATGGGTGCTAGTGCTAGTGCAATACCTCATTCTTTATATGAAGAAATTATGCATGACATTGCACCTGCTGAGATGGAAGATATTGATGTCACAATTAAGCTTGCCAATAGAGATACTATTTCATCAATTGGGGTTGTTAGAGATGTTGAAGTCTTGTGTGGGAAAGTTAAATATCCTGCTGATTTTCTTGTTCTTGGTTCCCCACAAGATGACTTTTGTCCCATTATATTTGGTAAACCCTTCGTAAACACTATTAATGCTAAGATAGATTGCGAAAAGGATGTTGTTACTATTGGTTTGGGGGATATGTCTCATGAGTTTACTTTTGCTAAGTTTCGTAGACAACCCCATGATAAAGAATTGCCTAGTAAAGATGAAATAATCTGTCTTGCTTCTATTGTCGTGCCTCCTACTGATCCTTTAGAACAATATTTGTTTGACCATGAAAATGATATGTTTATGAGTGAAAGATGGGAAATAGATGAAGTATTCTTTAAACAGGGACCTATTTTGAATGACATCTTGCCTGTTGAAATCTTAGGGGATCCTCCACCACCCAAGGGTGATCCCGTGTTTGAGCTTAAACCATTACCTGATACTCTTAAATATGCTTATATTGATGAAAAGAAGATATATCCTATTATTATCAATGCTAACCTTTCAGAGCAGGAAGAGGAAAGATTACTGAAAACTGTGAAGAAGCACCGTGCTGCTATTGGATATACTCTTGATGATCTTAAGGGCATTAGTCCTACTCTATGCCAACATAAAATAAAATTGGAAGAATACACCAAACAAGTTATTGATCACCAACGACGATTAAATCCTAAGATGAAGGAAGTGGTAAGAAAAGAAATACTAAAGCTCCTGGAGGCAGGTATAATTTATCCCATTGCTAGTAGTCAGTGGGTAAGTCCTGTCCATTGTGTCCCTAAGAGGGGAGGTAATACTGTCGTTCCTAATGAGAAAGATGAATTGATCCCGCAAAGAATTATTACAGGTTATAGGATGGTAATTGATTTCTGCAAATTAAATAAAGCTACTAAAAAGGATCATTACCCTTTACCTTTTATTGATCAAATGCTAGAAAGATTATCCAAACATACACATTTTCACTTTCTAGATGGTTACTCTGGTTTCTCTCAAATACCTGTGTCAGTAGAGGATCAAGAAAAGACCACTTTTACTTGCCCTTTCGGTACTTTTGCTTATACACGTATGCCTTTTGGTTTATGTAATGCACCTGCTACCTTTCAAAGATGCATGATGGCTATATTATCTGACTTTTGTGAAAAGATTTGTGAGGTATTCATGGATGATTTCTCCATTTATGGATCCTCTTTTGATGATTGCTTGAGCAACCTTGAACGAGATTTGCAGAGATGCGAAGATACCAGTCTTGTTTTTGAATTGGGAGAAGTGCCACTTGATGGTTAATGAAGGCATTGTCTTGGGGCATAAATTTTTTGAAAGAGGTATTGAAGTTGATAAAGGTAAGGTTGATGCTATTGTAAAGATTCCATGTCCCAAGGACATTAAAGGTATAAGAAGTTTCCTTGGTCATGCTGGTTGTTATAGGAGGTTCATTAAGGACTTTTCTAAAATTTCTAGGCCTCTAACTAATCTATTGCAAAATGATATTCCTTTCGTCTTCGATGATGATTGTGTAGAAGCATTTGAAATACTTAAGAAAGCTTTGATTTCTCCACCTATTGTTCAGCCACCTGATTGGAATTACCCTTTGAAGTTATGGGTGATGCTAGTGATTATGCTGTAGGTGCTGTTCTAGGACAAAGAGTTGATAAGAAATTAAATGTTATTCAATATGCTAGTAAAACTCTAGACACTGCCCAGAGAAACTATGCTACCACTAAAAAAGAATTCTTAGCAGTTGTATTTGCTTGTGATAAGTTCAGACCTTATATTGTTGATTCTAAAGTAACTATTCACGCTAATCATGCTGCTATTAAATATCTTATGGAAAAGAAAGATGCTAAACCTAGACTTATTAGATGGGTTCTCCTATTGGAAGAATTTGATTTGCATATTATTGATAGAAAGGGAGCTGAGAACCCCGTTGCAGACAACTTGTCTAGATTAGAGAATGTTCTTGATGACCCACTACCTATTGATGATAGCTTTCCTGATGAACAATTAGCGGTCATAAATACTACTCGTACTGCTCCATGGTATGTTGATTATGCTAATTACATTGTTGCTAAATTCATACCACCTAGTTTCACATACCAGCCAAAGAAAAAGTTCTTCTATAATTTAAGACATTACTTCTGGGATGACCCACACCTTTATAAAGAAGGAGTAGATGGTGTTATTAGACATTGTGTACCTGAGCATGAACATGAACAGATCCTACGCAAGTGTCACTCCGAGGCATACGGAGGATACCACGCTGGAGATAGAATTGCACATAAGGTATTGCAATCCGGTTTTTATTGGCCTACTCTCTTTAAAGATGCTCGTAAGTTTGTCTTGTCTTGTGATGAATGTCAAAGAATTGGTAATATTAGTAGACATCAAGAAATTCCTATGAATTATTCTCTTGTTATTGAACCATTTGATGTTTGGGGCTTTGATTATATGGGACCGTTTCCTGCCTCTAATGGGTATACACATATTTTAGTTGTTTTTTATTATGTTACTAAGTGGGTAGAAGCTATTCCAACTAGTAGTGCTAATCATAACACCTCTATTAAGATGCTTAAAGAAGTTATTTTTCCGAGGTTTGGAGTCCCTAGATACTTAATGACTGATGGTGGTTCACATTTTATTCATGGTGCTTTTCGTAAAATGCTTGCTAAGTATGATGCTAATCATAGAATTGCATCTCCTTATCACCCATAGTCTAGTGGTCAAGTAGAATTGAGTAATAGAGAGCTCAAATTAATGTTGCAGAAGACTGTTAATATATCTAGAAAGAATTGGTCCGAGAAACTTCATGGTGCATTATGGGCTTATAGAACTGCATATAAAAATCCTATGGGTATGTCTCCGTATAAAATGGTTTATGGAAAAGCATGTCACTTACCTCTCGAACTAGAACATAAGGCATATTGGGCCATTAAAGAGCTCAATTATGATTTCAAACTTGCCGGTGAGAAGAGGTTATTTGACATTAGCTCACTTGATGAATGGAGAACCCAAGCTTATGAGAATGCCAAACTATTTAAAGAAAAAGTTAAAAGATGGCATGACAAAAGGATACAAAAGCGTGAGTTTAACGTAGGTCATTATGTGTTGCTATTCAACTCTCGTTTAAGATTTTTTGCAGGAAAACTTCTCTCTATATGGGAAGGCCCTTACATTATCGAGGAGGTCTATCATTGTGGTATCCACGAGGCATCCACGAGGGGGGAGGGCGCGCCCCCCTGCCTCATGGGCACCTCGTGTGCTCTCCGGACTCCGTTTTCTTGCACAATACTTCTTTTGGTCGGTAAAAAATCATTATATATAATCTCCCGAAGGTTTTGACCACCGTATGATGTTTTTGTTTCGAGTTGTTTCTGCCGCAGATTTAGAGCAAGATGTCTTCTCAGGAGTCAGTCGGGGAGAGTCGGGTGTCTCTCCTGACGCCAGGTCCAGGAGCAAACAGCGATGCTTATCACTTCGGGCCATCAACGGAGGATGAGATGGAGGCCGACTTGAAAAGGATATATGCTATGAAGGAGGATCAAGAAGTTACCTCTCGGTTCCAAGCTGGATTCACGATGGGGGAACTACAGAACTCGGTCATCCGTTCCAATGTTAAATTTCTTTCTTATGAAAATATGAAAAAGAGTGTCATTTATTCTCCAACAGCTATGCAACATCCTTGGGTGAAAGGAGCTTTAGCCATCACGGGTAAGCTCCACAAGGAAAATATGGACCTAAAGCAAGTCAAGGAGGAGAATCGTATCCTGAGGGGCATCATCGCCAAGAAGATCACACCACCAACTCCGAAGAAGGAGACATACTTACATGGGTATGGGCACTCACCTTGGCAACTGCCAAGCTTGGGGGAGTTGCCCCGGTATCGTATCACCATCACACTCCTATCTTTACTGTTTTTCTTTGTTTGATCCTTTTGGTAATATCTTGATCTAGTAGAATAAAGTTTTGGTATGAATTAGTTTTGAGTTTTGCTTTGTGATCCCTCTATGTAATCGAGTCTGTGAGCTATATATAATAAAGATTAGAGTTGAGTCAAGGGCTTTGCTCTCTTGCTATGATCTTGAGGGAATAAATAAAAGAAAGAATAAAAAGAAATAAAAGAGATCATATTGATCTTATGGATAGTAATGACTTCACATATAAAAAGTATGATGAATAAAAGTTGTTAAGAGTTGACAAAGATAGTTTTGGTCATCGTTGCAATTAATAGGAAGTAATGAAAAAAGAGAGGTTCTCACATATAAATATACTATCTTGGACATATTTTATGATTGTGAGCACTCATTAAAGTATGACATGCTAAAGAGTTGATGTTGGACAAGGAAGACAATGTAATGGGTTATGTTTTCTCACATCTCAGTTAAAGTATATTGTCATGGATCATTCAAACATGTTGATCTTTCCTTTCCCCCTCATGCTACCCAAATTCCTTGCACAAAGTAGAGATACTACTTGTGCTTCCAAATATCCTTAAACCCAGTTTTGTCATGAGAGTCCACCATATCTACCTATGGATTGAGTAAGATCCTTCAAGTAAGTTGTCATGTTGCATGCAATAAATATTACTTTCTAAATATATATGACTTATTAGTGCGGAGAAAATAAGCTTTGTACGATCTTGTGATATGGAAGTAATAAAAGCGACGGACTGCACAATAAAGGTTCATATCACAAGTGGCAATATAAAGTGACGTTCTTTTGCATTAAGATTTCGTGCATCCAACTGTAGAAGCACATGACAACTTACTTTATGTCTTATACCTTATGCAAGAGTCAAGGTGATCTTCACCTTTCCTTTTTATTTTATCCTTTGGCAAGCACCTCGTGTTGGAAAGATCCTGATATATATATATCCAATTGGTTGTAAGTTAGCATGAACTATTATTGTTGACATTACCCTTGAGGTAAAAGGTTGGGAGGCAACACTATAAGCCCCTATCTTTCTTTGTGTCCAATTAAAACTCAATAACCATAAGTATTGTGTGAGTGTTAGCAACTGTGAAAGACTAAATGATAGTTGAGTATGTGGACTTGCTGAAAAGCTCTTATATTGACTCTTTCCGATGTTATGATAAATTTCAATTGCTTCAATGACCGAGATCATAGTTTGTTGGTTCTCAATGAAGCTTCTGATTCATACTTGACATTGTGAATAGATTGTTACTTGAGCATAGGAAATCATATGACAATATATATATATATATATATATATATATATGTTGCTGTTATAAGAATGATCATGATGCCCTCATGTCCGTATTTTATTTTATCGACACCTCTATCTCTGAACATGTGGACATATTTTTTGATATCGGCTTCCGCTTGAGGACAAGCGAGGTCTAAGCTTGGGGGAGTTGATACGTCCATTTTGCATCATGCTTTTATATCAATATTTATCGCATTATGGACTGTTATTACACGTTATGTCGCAATACTTATGGCTATTCTCTCTTATTTTACAAGGTTTACATGAAGAGGGAGAATGTCGACAGCTGGGATTCTAGGCTGGAAAAGGAGCAAATATTGGAGACCTATTCTGCACAGCTCCAAAAGTCCTGAAACTCCACGAAAGTCATTTTGGGAATTAATAATAAATATTGAGCGGAAGAAGTACCAGAGGGGGCCCACACCCTGGCCACGAGGGTGGGGGGCGCCCCCTGCCTCGTGGGCCACCTGGCAGCCCTCCGGTGTCCATCTTCTGCTATATGAAGTCTTTTACCCTGGAAAAAATCATAAGCAAGCTTTCGGGAGGAAACTCCGCCGCCACAAGGTGGAACTTTGGCGGAACCAATCTAGGGCTCTGGCAGAGCTGTTCTGCTGGGGAAACTTCCCTCCGGGAGGGGGAAATCATCACCATCATCATCACCAACAATCCTCTCATCAGAAGGGGGTCAATCTCCATTAACATCTTCAACAGCACCATCTCCTCTCAAACCCTAGTTCATCTCTTGTATCCAATCTTTGTACCAAAACCTCAGATTGGTATGTGTGGGCTGCTAGTAGTGTTGATTACTCCTTGTAGTTGATGCTAGTTGGTTTATTTGGTGGAAGATCATATGTTCAGATCCATAATATATATTAATACTCCTATGATTATGAACATGAATATGCTTTGTGAGTAGTTACGTTTGTTCCTAAGGAGATGGGTGAAGTCTTGCTATTAGTAGTCATGTGAATTTGGTATTTGTTCGATATTTTGATGAGATGTATGTTGTCTGTCCTCTAGTGGTGTTATGTGAACATCGACTACATGACACTTCACCATTATTTGGTACTAGAGGAAGTCATTGGGATGTAATAAGTAGATGATGGGTTGCTAGAGTGACAGAAGCTTAAACCCTAGTTTCTGAGTTGCTTCGTAAGGGGCTGATTTGGATCCACATGTTTCATGCTATGGTTAGGTTTACCTTAATACTTCTTTTGTAGTTGCGGATGCTTGCAATAGGGGTTAATCATAAGTGGGATGCTTGTCCAAGAAAGGGCAGTACCCAAGCACAGGTCCACCCACATATCAAATTATCAAAGTAACGAATGTGAATCATATGAGCGTGATGAAAACTAGCTTGACGATAATTCCTATGTGTCCTCAGGTGCGCTTTTCTCATTATAAGAACTTGTCCAGGCTTGTCCTTTGTTACAAAAAGGATCGGGCCACCTTGCTGCACCTTATTTACTTTCATTGCTTGTTACCCGTTACAAACACTACTAGGAAAAGGCCTACTAATGGTGCACCGGTTTTGCCTACTAATGGCACACTACCGGTGCACCATTAGTATCACACCACTAGTATTTTTTACTAATGGCGCACCACTGGTGCGCCATTAGTATCTGGTGTACTAATGGCGCACCATGCAGTGCGCCATTAGTTTTGCCCATAGTGCGCCACTAGTGTCTGCTATACTAATGGCGCACCACATGGTAGTGCGCCATTAGTAACAATTTTTTTAATTTTTTTTTCTTAATGTCAGGTCACTATTTCACATATGAGAAATCTAACACATATATATACAACAAGCATCCATATAACAATCATAGCCAACACACAAGTTCCATCATGTATACATACATAGCCAACACATAGTTCCATCGTTACATATTACAAAAGTTTCACATAGTTCATCCAACACCGTTATCCATCAATTCACAAAAGTTTCACATTGATACAAAATAAAAACAAAAATGTTAAAGAAGCACTCCATCCATGCAAGCTTCCGTGAATTAAATCAAATCTGCAAAATGATAAACAAGTTAGAAGAAGAAGAAGAAGAAGAAGAAGAAGAAGAAGACTAGAAGAATACTAGAAGAAGAAGAACACTAGAAGAAGAATCAGAAGAATTTTGGAAAAGAAGAAGAATAAGAAGAAGACTATAAGCTTATTATGTAAACTTGATCATTTTGTGCTAACATAAGTTATTTTGGAGCTAACCTATAGGAAACTAAGCATATAAGCTCTAAGTTAGCATATTAGAGCCAACTTAGGTAAGATGAAGCTAACCTATGTCATTTTGGAAAAGAAGAAGAATAAGAAGAAGACTATAAGCTTATTATGTAAACTTGATCATTTTGTGCTAACATAAGTTATTTTGAAGCTAACCTATAGGAAACTAAGCATATAAGCTCTAAGTTAGTATATTAGAGCCAACTTAGGTAAAATGAAGCTAACCTATGTCATTTTGGAAAAGAAGAAGAATAAGAAAAAGACTATAAGCTTATTATGTAAACTTGATCATTCTGTACTAACATAAGTTATTTTGGAGCTAACCTATAGGAAACTAAGCATATAAGCTCTAAGTTAGTATATTAGAGCTAACTTAGGTAAAATGAAGCTAACCTATGTCATTTTGGAAAAGAAGAAGAATAAGAAAAAGACTATAAGCTTATTATGTAAACTTGATCATTTTGTGCTAACATAAGTTATTTTCGAGCTAACCTATAGGAAACTAAGCATATAATTAAGCTCTAAGTTATCATATTAGAGCCAACTTAGGTAAAATGAAGCTAACCTATAGGAAACTAAGCATATTAGAGATAACATAGGTAACTAAGTATATATATATATATAATTTTGGAGATCTGACATACCTAACAAAGCCCAGTTCTCATGCATCGTTCTTCTCCTTCTCCTTCTCCTTCCTCAGCCTGATGCGCCAAGAGCGGCGAGGCGGTGGAGGCAGTGGGATGTAGTCTTCTACCACAATTGGCGTGGTCATTTCGCCCAGCTGTGGGATCGCCGGTGCCACCACCGGTGCGTGGTCATTGTCAGGCACCACCACCATCGCGAGGCCACCTTCAGGCATGACCATCGCTAGGTCATCCTCAGCCACCTCCATCTCTTGCCCATGGTCAGCCACCACCATCTCTTGCCCATGGTCAGCCACCACCATCTCTTGCCCTTGGTCAGCCACCACCAGCGCTAGGTCATCCTCAGCCTGATGCCCATCGTCATCCTGCAGCTCCTCATCCCCACTCTGCTCCTCTTCTCCCGCACTCCAGTCCGGATCATCCTTCTTGTTGTCTATGTTGCTGCCAGAATCGCTGCTGCTTTCGCTACAGCCAGAATCGCTGCTGCTTTCGCTACAACCAGAATCGCTGCTGCCAGAATCGCTGCTGCCAGTGTCCATTACCTGTCCAAAATGCAACAATGACCGTTAACAATCGATGTGAGACAAAGCCAAATGTAGAGGAATAAGAAGAGGCAGAACGTACCGGCATCATCATCATCTGCGTAGCGCATGCGGCACATAGTCGTGTTGAACACCTTCACGATGAGCATGGTGGCGTCGTCGTCGTACCTGAAGAGAAGGAAGTACCCCAGCCGCAGGTCGTAGGCACGGTAGAATTTCTCCCACCCACGAGACAAGTACATGTGGCCCTCCTTGATCACCAACTCCACATCCCACTTCCTGCGAAACTCGCTGCCGGCCTGTCGCAGCTTCACTTTATTTGGCGGATCTTCACCCATCAGCATGTTCATAAAACTGTCAGGCAGCCTCTGCAGTTTGGGACAATGAGTGATGTAGCAAACAACAGATATCATAATGAGATGGGTGAAGGGGAGATCTCTCGTTTTATATACACTAGTGCAGAACCGGGCAATAGCACCGGTTCGTAAGGCCCTTTAGTGCCGGTTCCATAACCGGCACTAAAGTGTGGGCACTAAAGCCCCCCCTTTAGTACCGGTTCAGCATGAACCAGTGCTAAAGGGCAACCACGTGGCACGAGCCAGCTCCGGGGGCCTGGAGCCCTTTAGTACCGGTTGGTAAGACCAACCGGTACTATAAGGGTTGGGGGTTTTTTAGTTTTATGATTACTTTTTCATTTAATTTTGTGTTTCCATTTTAATTCTTTTTTGTTTGCTGGTATTTTACGATACTACACATTGTACACGTTATGCATATATATATATATATATATATATATATATATATATATATATATATAAATAGAATTTCTAGTAGAACCAATCATGCATATATATATATCATCAATGTCTCACAAACCACCATATTAATTAATTCACACATACACACATGTATAGCTATATACAATTTCTCCTACATATGCATGTTGCCTTCGGAGCCAGCGGCATTAGCCTAATTGGTGCCTTCGGAGCTCGATGACAATCGGAAGTGCTTCATGGTAGCGGGTAATAGTATTCTCCCTTCGGATTTATGACCTGGCCGAGCAAAAATCCCGCTATTTCCACTTGAAGTGCTTCTACGCGCTCCGTTTCTAGGAGCTTCTCCCGCACCTCTTTGAACTGTTAAGAAGGAGATCAATATGCATGTGTATTAGTTGTGTGTCTAGATATCGATAATGCTGTAAAAATTGTGAATAGTGTTCTGACAAGCGTACCCATTCCTGTCTTTGAGATCTGCTCCTTTCGGACGCCATCATGCGAATGTTCTCGCAAACGCAGAATGCACACAGATCAGTCCCCTGCGCCTGCTTCAGGGCCTTTACGAGAATGGAATTTGATCAGATAATAATTAATCAAGCATGATAATTAAAGAGATGGCAGCTAGCTAGCTAGCTAGTACTACTTAATTACTTACCTTGGGTCGAAACCATTTAAGCTTTTTTTTTCCATTCGCCTTCCATGACGATGATGAACCTTGCCCAAGCCCTGCCCGCCGACAAAGAAAATGAATAAAGGGGTTATTAAATAGTTCATATCATGAAATGACGAACTAAATAGGCCGAGATATATAGTTAATAATGATTGAAATTACCTGTTGACTATCCCAAACAAGATGTTATAGTCAGTATTTGCTTTGAGTAGTGAGTCCAGTATTTCAACTGTTCCGGCGTCAACTTTAATGATACACAAGATCCAGTGAAATCTGCATGCACACACGTTTGCATGTCTTAATTAAGCGGGCATATTAAGCAAAAACATGTAGCTAGCTAGTAGGCAAAAACAGAGAATTTGTAGTACAAGACAGTGTGACTCACTGGAAGTTGTAAGGAAGTAGTATATCTTCATTGTATTTGAGGCGCTTCAAGAACTCTAGCATGTTGTCCTCTACGTCCTTTTCATGATGTGGATTTATTAGCCATGTGTATTAATTAACGGTGTTTGGGTCAATGAACCCAATGCCAAAGCGTCCACCTTTTCTCATTTCATACATCTTCATCCTGCATAATACCACAGAAAATAATATAGTGAGGATAATTACAGGTAATGATTGATCAAAAGGATCACTACAGCTAGCTTGAGACTTAAATTACAGAAAGAAATCACTTACAGACAATAGCAACTGATGATAGATTTGTCGAGTGCGTCTTGATTGTATAACTGAAATAGTTCAGAATACTCAATGGGCAAAGCTTTCTCATGGAAGTAATGCTCCTCCTTGACATTCACCATGAGGGACTCTCGATTGGAAATCTTGGTAATGTTCATGTACCATTGATGCAATTCATACATTCTCGTTGGGAGGTTCTTGACCTTGTCTGGCTCGACCAAAGGTTGGCCCCGGACATATTTCCGTTTTATTTCATCCTCTGTAAGCACAGGCATGGGCTCGATCTCGAGGAGTTGTCCAACAGTGATGTTGAGAACTTCAGCCTGCATTATATGGTCCTTGGTTATTACCACATTGCCCACCTCGGGAACGTAAACTGTTTGCCCACAATAATATTGGGCGCGCGTACTGTCACGTGTTCTTGGCACAACAAGCGAGGGGATCGATTGTGCCGCCTGTTCTCCCAGCTGGGGAATGGTTTTCCCGCATTTTTTGACAGCTGCTTGTTGTTTGCTCGATCCCGAGCTCGCCTCCTTATGTAGACGCTCGATTTAACTTCCTGATGTGGCGCTCATAGTCTGTGTCAATAGGCTTGGGAGCTGGTGGTTGAGCCATACGAATGAAGTGGTCAATCGTTTCCTCAGGCACTTTCTCCCTTGGCGGCGGTGGCGGTTTTGGTGCAAAATGGGCTTCCACCTCGGCCTTCGATATGGCTGCGTTTTCCTCCTCGGACTTGTCATAAGGCCTCTGCAGAAGAGGCATGAGGCTTGGACCATATTTATATCGCTTGCCTCCGCCTGTACTTCCTGTACTACCTCGACTCGTACCGCTACGCACCATAGCTGCAGGGTGTCTCTTCTGCGATTGCTGAGGCGGCGGAGACGGCTGACGGGGCTGAGTTGGACAAGGAGGAGTGGCCTGAAGCTGTGCCGGACTTGGAGGAGGAGTGGCCTGAGGTTGTGCCAGACTTGCAGGAGGAGTGGACGTCTGACGCTGTGGCGGACTTGGAGGAGGAGGAGTGGCCTGACACTTTGCCGGACTTGGAGGAGGAGTGGCCTGACACTTTGCCGGACTTGGTGGACTTGCAGGAGCGGGAGTCTGCTGACTCGGTGGCGGACTTCGACGAGGAGTCGGCTGACGCGGTGTCGGTGGCCTTCGAAAGATGATGCAATCCTTTTTCCATAGGATGATACGATGTTTGGCCTGTCCGAGAAAGTGCTCGTCGTCACCTCCAGGAATGTCAAGCTGTAGCTCCGAATATGGGTCCACCACCTCATCAACCAAGACACGAGCATAGCCCGCTGGAATCGGGTTGCAATGGAAGGTTGCCTCGGGGGGATTTGTAAAAGCAACAGCGTCCGCCACCTTCATGGATATGTTCTTCAATTTGACGTGTAGCTCGCAGTTAGTGTTCTCCGTGATGGCATCCACGGGGTATCTATCCAGCATTGCGTCGTCCGGGGTGGAACCCACGCTGCTTCTCGGCATGGATGGGGCAGTGCTATCCAATGCTGGATCATCCGCTAGCTGCTGCAGCTGCTGAGACCCCCTTTGCTGGGTAAGTGAGTCTATCTGCTCCTGCTGCCGCTGGAATTTGACTGCCAATTCCGCTTGACTTGCTTCTAGGCGTTGAAGGCGTTCATAGTCCCGCTTCCTCTGCTCCTCCTCCATCTTCCTCTTCTTCTCCTCCACATTCTTCTTTCGCACGGGTTGTGTAGTCGGTGTTCCATTCTGAAAACCCCTCATACCACGGAATAGCGCCCTTGCCTCGTGTTCTTCCCGGGTGTTCAGGATTTCCCAGGGCACGCATAAGCTCGTCATTCTCTCCGTTGGGCTGGAACACCCCCGATCGTGCCTCTTCTATTGCAACAAGTATCGCATCGTCGGCTCCCTTCAGACTTTCCTTCGTCGAAACATTGCCTGTCTTCGGGTCCAACTCCCCCCCATGCGCATAGAACCAAGTCCTGCACCTGGGGGCCAGCTCTTAGTAACCAGAGTGACACCTGCATCCTCCATCTCTTTCTCAGACTTATCCCACTTAGGCATTGCCACCACATAGCCACCTGGCCCCAGCTTATGGAACTTATCCTTTTTTTCGGCATTCTTCTTGTTTATTCTCGACCGTTCCTTAGCTAATTCCGAATCCTTGAATTTCACAAAATTGTCCCAATGAGCACGTTGGTTCTCTAGTGTTCCCTCGAATACTGGAGTCTTCCTTCCTCCCTTGACGTACTTGTCCCATTCACGATTCTTGTGGTTCTTGAATGCAACCGCCATCTTCCTAAGAGCAGCGTCCTTGACTTTCTGCACATCTGCTTCTGTGAAATTATCTGGTAGGGCGAAATGTTCCATGAGAGTATCCCAAAGCAGACCTTTTTGTCTGTTGTCGACAAAAGTAACATCTGGACGTGGCTTTGCTGGCTCTCTCCATTCTTGAAGGGAGATCGGGAGTTGGTCCTTCACAAGAACTCCGCACTGACGAACGAACTTGTCCGCAATCTTCTTAGGCGCTAATGGTTCACCATTAGGTCTGATTGCCTCGATATTGTACTTTATGCCCTCCTTCAACTTTTTGTTCGGGCCTCGTTTCGTCCTTTTGCCTGAAGATTTGCTCGATCCGGATGGCTGAAAGAACAAAGATTGATTCGTTAATATATCTTCAAGTCATTTAAAACATGTGATGATCACCAGATGCCTGCTTATATATAAATATATATACCTTGCCGGTCTTTGTTGTTTCAAGATCAACATTTTCTTTGTCATCATCATAATCATAGTTCATGACTTCATCAATTCGGTCATCGCGATCGAATATCATATCACCCTCTCCGGTGTTGTTTAGAAATTCGGAGCCGTCATAATCTTCTTCATTCTGATCATCATTTGGCCCGTGAGGATGGCGTATCATATATAACATGGCCTGTTCTCCCTCTCTGCCGGTATTGTCCGCCATAGCTTTTATTTAACTAATCCAAAAGAAATATAAAACAATTTAGTATTCAAATTACATCGTCTCGAATAATAGATATAATCTCGAATACATCGTCTCGAATAATAGATATAATCTCGAAATCATCGTCTCGAATAATAGATATAATCTCGAATACATCGTCTCGAACAATAGATATAATCTCGAATACATCGTCTCGAATAATAGATATAATATCGAATACATCACTGGCTAGGTAGCTAATAAAGATCGAATACTACAGAAGAATCTAGGACAGTCGCGGTTACAGCGGCGCGGGCGGTGGACACCCAAAGAGAAGGAACCCTCACAGGATCATAGCTGAAGTGAGATCCCTGAAGAAACTGCCATGTATTGGAGAACCTGCCGCCCTCTAACGCAACCATGTAGCGATGGATGTGCTCGTCCTCCTCCCTGACACGGCGACATACCACCTCCGTCTGGGCCGGCTCCCTCCGCGCTGAAACTGGCCCACGCGAACGCCACCAAACGAGATCAGGGTCGACGACGGGACCCGGGGCCGGGTTCCTCATCAAGCGGCGCGCCCCTCCAGGCAGCACCTCCCAGTGCCAGCCCGGCGGAGCCCAGTCCCGGACATGGGTCATCCGGACGTCGTCGCGGACATGTCGACGGCGAGGATGCGGGTCGGGCATCATCGAGAATAAATACTAGCTATATGCCCGCAAAAAGTAACATTTTTTTAATGATTAGATTTTGGTAACTAAAATTTCTAACATTTCTATATAACTAACATTTCTATAACATTTCTAACAATGCTATATATAACTAACATTTCTATAACATTTCTAATATTTCTATAACTAAAAAACAGAAAAAATTTATAACATTTCTATATATATAACTAACATTTTTATAACTATTTCTATAACTAAAAAACAGAAAAATTTCTAACAATTTCTAAAACACAGAAAAATTTCTAACTATTTGTATAACTAAAAAACAAAAAATGTATGTGTGTGTGTGTGTGCACTCACCGGCGAGGCGAGGGACGACGGGGGGCGGCAACGGGGGGCGCGCGGCGACAGGGACGGTGACAGGCGCGGCGACGACGAGGATGACGATGATGGGGACAGGGACGAGGCGGCGACGACAGGGACGGGGACGGACGGGCCGGGGCGGCGACGACGACGGGGACGTACAGGGCGGCGCCAACGACGGGGACGGGGATGACGCGGGATGGGCCGGGACGGGGTGGCGGTGACGACGGGGACGACGGGGATGGGGACGACGGGGCAGCGACGACGGGGACGGGGCGGCGACGGGGGCGGCGACGAGGGATGGTGACGTACGGGGGCGGCGGGCGACGGTGCAGAGGAGAAGAAGCCAGATGAGAAACTGAAATTTTCGTAAGTGTTGTTTATATAGGAGGGGCCTTTAGTACCGGTTTGTGCCACCAACCGGTACTAAAGGCCAGTTTTGGCCAGCCCAAGCGGCGGGAAGCGACCCCCTTTAGTACCGGGTGGTGGCACAAACCGGTACTAAAGGCCCCCCCTTTAGTACTGGTTTGTGCCACGACCCGGTACTAAAGGGGGTGCGCTGGCGCACGTGCGGTGCGGCAAGTTTAGTCCCACCTCGCTAGCCGAGGGGCGACCGCACTGGTTTATAAACCCCCGTGCGGTCGCTCTCTCGAGCTCCTCTCCAAAGCAGGCCTACTGGGCCTACGTGTTCTTTGCTGCCCTGTGGGCCCACTTGGCCTTTGCGGGCCTGCATCCTGGCCCAACAACAGGTTGGGTTTCTAGTCGTATGCAGGCCGCTCTGGCCTAGTAGGCGGGCTTTTTTATTTTTTTTGCTTTATTTATTTTTGTGTTTTTTTTGTGTATTTAGAGTTTCTTTGTGAATATTTTTGCTTTAGGTACAAAAAATTACAAACTTTCTGTTAGTGCCCGTAGTTTTCAAATTTGAATAGTTTAAATTTTGAATTATTTGAAATTAGTGTGAATCACTAGTTTGTGAATAACTTAACTTTAAAAATCAGTAAAGGCATGAAAGAATTTGTTTGCACATAAAATTTCTTCGTGTTTCAAATGCCAAAACACATAACTGCCCTAACTATTACAGAGATTCCCCTCTGGGTGTGAAACACAGAAGAAAGTGATGATAGTGAAGCCGATCACATCCCAGATCTTTGGGTGTGAAACTTTTTCTTCGCGTGTGTCCCTTTGCGCCGTAACCATGGAAAATCTTCATCATTTAACGGGATGCTCGGGTCAATATTCACTGTGAATTGAGCAATTTCATCAAACTTTTCATAATCTTCTGACTTGTCTGTCTTGTCATCCACTCCCACGATGTTTCTCTTCCCAGAAAGAACTATGTGCCACTTTGGCTCATCGTATGATGCATTCGCTTCCTTATCTTTTCTTTTTCTTGGCTTGGTAGACATGTCCTTCACATAGAAAACCTGTGCCACATCATTGGCTAGGACAAATGGTTCATTTGCATACGCAAGATTGTTCAGATCCACTGTTGTCATTCCGTACCGCGGGTCTTCCGTTACCCCGCCTCGTGTCATATTGACCCATTTGCACCGAAACAAAGGGACCTTTAAACCACGTCGATAGTCAAGTTCCCGTATGTCCTGTATATAACCATAATATGTTTCCTTTCCCATCGTGGTTTCTGCATCAAAGCGGACACCACTGTTTTGGTTGGTGCTCTTCTTATCTTGGGCGATCGTGTAAAATGTATTACCATTTATCTCGTACCCTTTGAAAGTCATTATATTCGAAGATGGTAACAGGGACAGCAAGTACAGGTCATCTTCAATAGAGGTGTCATGCATGGTACGTGTCTTCAACCAGCTGGCGAAACTCCTGGTTTGTTCACGTGTAATCCAGTCATCAGACCGCTCCGGGTGTTTGGAGCATAGCAAATTCTTGTGTTCATCCATATACGGAGCCACCAAGGCGGAATTCTGTAGAACTGTGTAGTGTGCTTCAGTGAGAGAATGTCCGTCCATACATATTATTTGTTCCCCTCCTAGCGTGCCTTTTCCATCCAGTCTGCCCTTATGCCGCGATTCAGGAACACCAATCGGCTTAAGGTCAGGAATAAAGTCAATACAAAACTCAATGACCTCCTCATTTTGATGGCCCTTGGAGATGCTTCCTTCTGGCCTAGCACGGTTATGAACATATTTCTTTAAGACTCCCATTAACCTCTCAAAGGGGAACATATTGTGTAGAAATACAGGACCCAAAACGTTAATCTCTTCGCATAGGTGAACTAGGACGTGCGTCATGATGTTGAAGAAGGATGGTGGGAACACCAACTCGAAACTGACAAGACAATGCACCAAATCATTCTGTAACCTTGGTATGATTTCCGGATCGATTACCTTCTGAGAGATTGCATTGAGAAATGCACATAGCTTCACAATGGCTAATCGAACGTTTTCCGGTAGAAGCCCCCTCAATGCAACCGGAAGCAGTTGCGTCATAATCACGTGGCAGTCATGAGACTTTAAGTTCTGGAACTTTTTCTCTGCCATGTTTATTATTCTCTTTATATTCGACGAGAAGCCAGACGGTACCTTAATACTGAGCAGGCATTCAAAGAAGATTTCCTTCTCTTCTTTGGTAAGAGCGTAGCTTGCATGACCCTGATGTATGCCGTCTTCTCCGTGCATACGTTGCTGGTCCTCCCGTGCCTCAGGTGTATCTTTTGTCTTCCCATACACGCCCAAGAAGCCAAGCAGGGTCACACAAAGATTCTTCGTCACGTGCATCACGTCGATTGCGGAGCGGACCTCTAGGTCTTTCCAATATGGTAGGTCCCAAAATATAGATTTCTTCATCCACATGGGTGCGCGTCCGTCAGCGTCCTTCGGAACAGGTTGTCCGCCAGGACCCTTTCCAAATATCACCTTCAAATCCTTGACCATATCATGTACATCAGCACCAGTACGGTGGCAAGGCTTCGTCCGGTGATCCGCCTCACCTTTGAAATGCTTGCCTTTCTTTCTTACGGGATGCCTGCTCGGAAGAAATCAACCATGTCCCAGGTACACATTCTTCTTACAACTATTCAAATATATACTGTCAGTATCATCCAAACATTGCGTGCATCCGTGGTATCCCTTGTTTGTCTGTCCTGAAAGGTTACTGAGAGCAGGCCAATCATTGATGGTCACGAACAGCAACGCCTTTAGGTCAAATTCTTCCCCCATGTGCTCATCCCACGCACATACACCTGTTCCATTCCACAGTTGTAAGAGTTCTTCAACTAATGGCCTTAGGTACACATCAATGTCGTTGCCGGGTTGCTTAGGGCCTTGGATGAGCACTGGCATCATAATGAACTTCCGCTTCATGCACAACCAAGGAGGAAGGTTATACAAACATAGAGTCACAGGCCAGGTGCTATGGTTGTTGCTCTGCTCCCCAAAAGGATTAATGCCATCTGCGCTTAGACCAAACCATACGCTCCTTGCGTCATCTGCAAACTCCTTCCCATACTTTCTTTCGATTTTTCTCCACTGCGACCCGTCAGCGGGTACTCTCAACTTTCCGTCTTTCTTATGGTCTTCCCTGTGCCATCGTATCGCCTTGGCATGCTCTTTGTTTTGGAACAAACGTTTCAACCGTGGTATTATAGGAGAATACCGCATCACCTTGGCAGGAATCTTCTTCCTAGGGCGCTCGCCCTCGACATCACCAGGGTCATCGCGGCTGATCTTATAGCGCAATGCACCACATACCGGGCAAGCGTTCAAATCCTCGTACTCACCGCGGTAGAGGATGCAATCATTAGGGCATGCATGTATCTTCTGCACCTCTGACCCTAGAGGGCAGACAGCCTTCTTTGCTTCATACGTACTCTCGGGCAATTCGTTGTCCTTTGGAAGCATATCCTTTATTATTACCAGCAACTTTCCAAATCCCTTGTCAGATACACCATGATCTGCCTTCCATTGCAGCAATTCCAGTGTGGTGCCCAGCTTTTTCTTGTCACCTACGCAATTCGGGTACAACAATTTTTTGTGATCCTCTAACATGCGCTGCAACTTATTCTTCTCCAAATCACTTGCGCAGTTTCTCTTTGCATCGGCAATGGCCCGACCTAGATCATCAACAGGCTCATCTGATGCCTCTTCTTCAACTTCTTCCCGCATTTCCGGCTCAGCTTCTTCCCGTATTACCGGCTCAGCTTCTTCCCCCATTGTTGTATCATCGTATTCAGGGAACCCATGGCCAGGATAGCTGTCGTCGTCCTCTTCTTCTTCATTGTCTTCCATCATAACCCCTCTTTCTCCGTGCTTGGTCCAAACATTATAGTGGGGCATGAAATCGGACTCAAACAGGTGGACGTGAATGGTTCTTGACGTAGAGTAATTGTGACCATTCTTACAGCCAGCACATGGACAAGGCATAAAACCATCCGCCCGCTTGTTTGCCTCAGCCGCAAGCAGAAAAGTATGCACGCCCTCAACGAACTGGGGAGAGCATCGGTCATCGTACATCCATTGCCGGCTCATCTTCATTACACAACACCGAATAGACCAAATTAATACAAGTTCATACATAAAGTTCATACAACACTTAAATGCAACAAACAAATAACTCTCTAGCTATAGCATTTAAATGCAACAACAAATGCGATCAAGATCGCAACTAAGGTAACAATTGATCCAACTGCATAATGATACCAAGCCTCACTATTGATGGCATATTTTCTAATCATTCTAATCTTCAAGTGCATTTTCTCCATCTTGATCTTGTGATCATCGACGACATCAGCAACATGCAACTCCAATTCCATCTTCTCCCCTTCAATTCTTTTCAATTTTTCTTTCAAGTACTCATTTTCTCTTTCAACTAAATTTAACCTCTCGACAATAGGGTCGGTTGGAATTTCCGGTTCACATACCTCCTAGATAAAAATATCTATGTCAACTTGATGGGCATAATTTGTCATAAACACGAAATGCAACAAATAGTTTTAAAAGAGAATATACCACATCCGAATCATAACAAGGACGAGGGCTGACGAGGACGGATATCAAAACCATGGCACTATGTATAACAAACAACGTACGGGTAAGATAATTATACGAGTAACTATATATACAAATCACACAAACATCAATTTTTTATATAAAATTTCATGAACAAGAGGCTCACCACAACGTGGTGCCGGCGACGGGACGGTGCGGGCGATCGACGGTGGTTACAACAGAGATTTAGAAGGCACTAAGTAAACCACACCTACATATGCAAACTAAGTGTTATTTTGACCTCAAATTGCATATAAATCAAATACTACCACATATAATTCCTCCCAAATTACTAAACCCACAATTAATCACTATGTAAACCAATGCAAGAGCTAATCTAGCAATGAGAGATGAAAGGACAAAGTTGCTAACCTTGGTGATCATTTGAATGGATGGGGGCCTGCAAATCTTGACAAATTTGGGGCAAATTTTGTGATGAACTCGAGAGGAAGAAGGGAAGAACAGAGGAGAGGGAGAGGGGAAAGGGGGAAGAACAGAGTGCGGGTGGACGAAGGGTTTATATAAGACGACCTTCAGTACCGGTTCGTGCCACGAACCTGTACTAAAGGTGCTGGAAGGGCCCCACTCTGACAACATCCTGCCACCACTTTCTTTAGTACCGGTTCGTGGCATGAACCGATGCTAAAGGTTCGCCACGAACCGGTACTAAAGAGCTCCTCCCGCCTAGCCGTTGGAACCGGCACTAATGGACACATTAGTGCCGGTTCTGTTACAAACCGGGACTAATGTGTCTCACATTTGACCCTTTTTCTACTAGCGATACCTGCGTCATGGATGATACTGAAGTCTCAAGTATGATAGTGAAGAACTCGGAAGCATCCAACTCGTACTGCGGTGTCGCAGAGCAGCGGTGGCTGCTTCCCGCCATCTTTGATAAGCAGCAGAAGAGACCAATTAGTACCCTTACAACAGATCATAAAACATGCATGATAACAGGCATTAGTCGCAAGTACCCCATATGTCCTATTTTTAGCAAAGTCATGCTAAAATTCACGGAAAATTTCAGCATGACCTTTGATGAAAATAGGACATATGGAGTACCCTAATTTGCCGGAACGGAAGTTAATCGACATTCCGGCAAACTCAAGGGCCTCTCGGGGTACCTGCAAAATCATTATCCCAGGTGGACAAGGCAATGTGCTACTTGCTTAAATCTCTGTCCAATATTTACAAGACAAACAATAGGTGGCAAAGCCCAGTGTTAAAAAAAGGCCTCCATCACAACATGGAAAATACGTTGGCCTCTAAAGAGGTGAAACAATATATGCATCTCCAGGCAGTATCATTCAACATTTTGGACAAACCACTACAAGCAATACTGGATCAGATACAAGAAGAATGTGAGAACATGCAGACAAATACTAATAGATTGAGGTGTTTAACTTGTGGTGCTCTCTGTGCTATACAGACATGTATTCTTGACAAACTAGTACAAGCAATGGTGGATCAGATATAGAAGCAATATGATATAATATAAATAAATGCACCCAATAAAAAAGTACCCATCAATGAGCCTTGTCAAAATGGATTGTTTAACGCATAAAACCCAACTCAGTGCATAAGCAACCAGTGTCCCTTGCCATCATAGAAAAAAGACAGAACCATACAAAGAATTGAATAGTTTATCATAACAGCGGAACACTGATGGTCTGGTATGGCAAGCATGCAAGCTGTAAAGTGACAACACTATAACTGTGAAAAGAGCATAGTCCAGCCAAACATATCACACAAATTCCACTGAAATATAACCTAAGCCACACAAACCAAGTAATGAAACCTCCACCAAGAACAGAGCCATACTATAGCAGCAAGACTGTAGTAAGAAAGAACCAATTCCCAAGTCCCAAAATTAACCCTGAAGTTCGCTTGCTTACAGTAAATTAACCCTGAAGTTCGCTGGCATTTGGTTATGTGCCCTAATCAAGCAGCCTCTTGATAAAACGCATGGAAGCTGAATGTGCTTCTCATGATTTGGCTTGAGGGAAGTGTTTTACCAAAAACGACAAGATGCCACACATTTATTTGCACATTGACACAAATGACACATTTACAGGTGGCCCCAAACCCCACGTGTCAGACAAAGGCGTGTCACTTTGTCAAATTCCTCGTTCTTCACATAACAAAATCAATTAACACTTTGACTCCAAAAAAATCAATTAACCCTTTTTACCCGGCCAAGGAAAAGGCAACTTTGGCCCTTCTTTCCATTGTTCTAGCACAAAGCATAGACAGATAGGTGGCGGAGAGCTTTTGCTCTTTGCAGTTTGCACGCACACGGCGCTCCCTGGGATAATGGCTTGACCGATGCTACCAGAAATCGATTAGTCCACACATAATGTGGCCCATTATGCCTCTCCTCTCCCAAATCCCCCCTCAACAGCAACCCTATTTCATCTCACGAACAAAACCTAGGATGGGGGGGGGCACGGGGGCGCGGGGGCGGCGGGGATGGATTCCGGCGGGGGTCGGGGCGGCGGCGACAGGGGGCGGAGGGGATGGATGGGGCGTGTAGGTGCGGCGGTGGCATACGGTAGGGGAGGAAGGGAGGGAGGGGAATAGGTGGAGTGGGGGGAAGCTTACTAATGGCGCACCCAGCGGCGGTGCGCCATTAGTAGTTTTGCAAAAAAAAGAATAAAAAAAATTCAGTACGGGCGCACTCCTCGTCTGGTGCGCCATTAGTATGTATGTAAAAATGAAAAAAAATTATAACTAGTGGCGCACCTTTTGTGTGGTGCACCATTAGTGTCTTCCACACTAATGGCGCATCACCAACTAGTGTGCCATTAGTATATAGTAGTGGCGCACTACTTCCCTGGTGCGCCATTAGTGTCAATCCTATCTATATCCCTTTTCCTAGTAGTGAAATTAACTTATCACAAAACTATCTGTTACCAATAATTATAGTGCCTGCAGAGAATACCTTACTGAAAACCGCTTGTCATTTCCTTCTGCTCCTCGTTGGGTTCGACACTCTTACTTATCGAAAGGACTATGATAGATCCCCTACACTTGTGGGTCATCAGCTAGCACTGCTCCTCAAGACCTCAACCCAAAGCTTACATGTTGAAATACGAATATGATATGATGCTCATATCACTAAAATAGAGAATGTTTAATTGGTCACCTAATGTTCCTATATTCGTTTCGAAAAGCATGTGCGCTAACCACTAGTCCAGCTAGTTCTACTTTCCTAATTTTACTCTTGATGCTTAGGGTTTTCCCCTTTTATCTACTCTACTATGATCTGCGTAGGTGCTTTCTGTCGTACTAGCATTACTCCACCCTTCAAGCTAAACAACACAACACTCAAAATTCCAAAGCTTAGTTGTTCAAATATGATTGTGATATGATACTGATATTAGTTAACAGACACATTTAATTGGTTAGCTAAAGGTCTCACTTGAGTTTCCAAATGCATGTCGCAACATATAGAGAGAGCAGAATTGCATTTATTTGTCACTTGTTGACTGTACTTTCTTATCCATACTAAATCTTGGTTGTTATTTCAGAGCAAACCTCGGTTGCTAACTACCCTTTGCGCATTTTGCAGCTTCAGATCTGCCATCCCACTACCACGGTCAACACTATACTCATCATGCTTATGGTTTCCCCATTTTATGATTACCACGATCAGCCTACGTGGTTCGTGTCGTAAGAGCACTGCTCCACCCATCGAGCTAAAGAAGCTTAGTTGTACAAATTCAAATATGATATTACGTTGATATTAGTAAAACTGAGAGATCTTTAATTGGTCAGCTAAATGTTCCTACTTTAGTTTCAAAATGCATGTGAGCCACATATGGAGAGACTGGAAGGAATAGTATTTCTCTATGCGCTCTGGTTCATCCTGGGTGGCCAACCGACATTGTATAGAAAGACATGTAATATCTTCAATCTACTTGCTCTTCTGCTCTTCTTTAAGATGATCCTCTTCTCTTGCGGTTGACTGTTCATGTTGAGTTGTTCTCCCTTAGTATATTTTGAATCTGTCAGGTCAGGTCGACTTGTTCTTCTTTACTATATGTTGAACCTGTCATCTGCAAAGTGTCATCACTTCTGGAGCTCTCATATTTTGAGTAGTAGGCCACATTATATTAATGTACACACCAAATTACAGCATGCATGGCATCTCTTAGAAGAATTGCAGAGATAACACAAAGGGGTTTACAGGGAGGCAGTATTGGATTAGAATCACTTCTGTATTACAAAGATAATCTCACTTGTTTTTACGTTTTCATGCATGTCAGATATTAAACATTATCAAAATGAATATGAGAATGGGCGCATGAGAGGAATATTGCGGAACAATCCACTAGCTAACAAATTTGGCATGGTGGAGGATGGCCTATCTTATTCACCCATCAAGGTGCTTGCTCTAACTTGGTAAGGTTGTATTGGTCGCACATATTTTGCATCTGACCTCTTGCATTACTTCTACTTTGTTACCATCTACTTAGTTTAAGCATCATATATGAGTATATGGCATACCTATCCATTTTCTGTACCTATTCCATGTGTCATCATACTATGTTTTTCCAGTCAAATGTTGTTCTTTCGTAATAGATGTCCAAAAAGAAGTGGGTGAGTGCAGATCCTCAAGGAGTACAAACTAGGTATTTGGAAAAGGTAGTGATACCTGTTAAATCAGATAGATCAGTAGCCACAGAAAACACAGGCCCAACTGTACCACACTTTACCCCTACTCCAGTGACCAAACCCCTATTAGAACTGCTGAGAGCCCAGCGTCAGGTAGTGTCTATGATATCAATTCAAAATTTGAACTCCTAAATTTCTGCATGTGCCTTACCTTCTCTCTTGTATGAAAACTAATTTCAGATGAATCTCCTTGCTCAAAGGATCATGCGATCTCACAACAATACTGGGCTCTACATTGCTCTTGTCAGTACCTCTTGACCTTTTGTCTTGTAACGCTGTACTTAATTAATTGCTATTTGATTATGTATCATCAGTCTGCACCCGAGCTTCATTATCCTGTGTTTCTTCCAATATTATTTGATCTATATTTACTCTTTGCAAAATGTAGAATAATGGCAACACTTATAAAGAATTTTCTTTGGGGAATTTATTGAATTATCCTTCCATCAACATGGAGAAGGGCTTTGTCTAGCCAGTGTTAACATGTAATGTAAGTTCATCCTTCTTAAGCCTTCAAACTTTGTTCTAGTATAGATTTGGATAGGCATCATTTCCTCCACTACTGTTTACTTTGCTGTTTACCTCTGATTGGATGTTTGCAACAACTACTAGTTTTAGATTGTAGTTGTAAAAACATGTTCCTTATGCAGAACATATCCATTTATTTGCTTATATAATTGTGAAACCTGTTACGTGTCATCTTGTTTCTCTTTTAGAGTCGTATCTCTTATGCCAGGCAGAACTTTAGGGAAGATAGTAAGCCAAACCATCTTGAGGAGAGCGAGATGACCCCAAGGTCCTGTCTTGATGAAGAAAGTGAGTTTAAGCTACTCACCAGCAGGTGTGAGACAACCTCTGTGCAGTCGCTGCCTCAATCAGTTCGACTTCTTCAATCTCAACTTACAGCGGAAAGGCTTGCTTCAGCTCAGCTCCGACTTGAAGTCAAAGATGTAATGAAGATGTCAGAGGACTGCCTTGTGCACTATCGTGCCATACAACTAGGGATGAAGCATCTATCGTTGACACATCTGAGGTCTCATCAGCTTGTTCGACTGCTTGCGGGGCCCGTCCTGGCCAGGCCTAGTGCCTTCTGAAGTGCTCTCAGTTTTGTATATTCTTTTGTCGGTGCGTTTATTTGCACTGGTGGCGAACTATGATGCACAGTGGATGTAATATGTGAAATAGCCGTGCTAGCCTAGCGTAAGTTGCTTGCTTATTTATTTCCTTGTTGTCTTGTTTATTTGTCTGCTTGTAGTGAGTGTAGTTCTTTTTCCGCGGTTTGCTAGTGGCCGCAATAACCTATTTTTTAAAACTAGGCCACAATAACCATGGGCTACATATTTACTGTAGTGACTCTGGGCCTCCTACAGGCCGTAAAAAAATTGGCTTTCTATGGGCCGTAGAAACAATGGGCCTTCTACGGGCCGTACACATAATGGACCTTCTACAGGCCATATCATCAATGGGCTTTATACGGGCCGTATGATTGAGTGGCCAAACATGGGCCAATAACAGACTGCATTATGGCCGTAAACGGGCTAGAGTTGGAATCGTTCGTTCATGGCCTGACCATAACAGGCCGTCATTAATAGGCTCTATTTGATGACGCTATGAAAATGACCGAACGTATTAACGGGCCACAAATAGGCCGACTGTAACCACGGGCTGAATTTGGCCCACAAGCAGAAAATGACAGTAACGGGCCGTAAGTAACCGAATGCTAGAAATGAGCGCAAGAATAAATGGGCCCTAAGAAGGCCGAAAGATAACATGGGCTAGAAATGGCCCAATGGAATAATGGGCCGTTAATGGGTATAAAGTGATACATTGTTCATTACGGGTCAGTTTCACCACGGGCCGTTAATGGGCCAAGAGTTACAAAGGGCCTCATATGGGCTGAAAGACGTCATGGGCCATACATGGGCCGGAAGTTAAAATGGGCTGGAATCATATTGGACAACCCAGATGACGTTACAGGGCCTAATTCAGATAGGTCGTAACGAGCCCCGGGTTAGCGGGCTGTAAATGGGCTATATTGAAACAGGCCGTTAACAGGCTTTCCGTGGGCCGGCCCGCCACCTTTTGACCAAGTCAAACGGGCCGGCCTTTTCATAGGAATGGGCCTCTGTTGGGCCATGCCACGTGTCGACGTATCATAGGCGCCTTCGGTCCAATGAGTGGATGCCATCTGTCCGAACGGTGAGCCGACACGTATTTCCTCCAGCCAATGATGATTTTACACGTGGAAAATCCCCATTGTTCGGGGCTATTAACGGTTTATCGGATCCAAAACCGGACCCATTAGCTTAACGGCGAGCCATTACGGTGGATGCCACGTGTCGGTCACCCTTGACGAAAGCACTTCTATGACGTGCAATTTATCATCATGGAAGTGGACACTTCCGTGATGATAATTTTGGTAATGTCGTGGAACACTTCTACGACAGCACAGGTATGACTATCTTGATTCTGTCATAAAATCGTCATGGATGTACATGCATGACAGAAAACGTGACCTACTATGAAAAACACGTATCATCATGGAAGTGTATTTTTCTGTAGTGTTTGTTGTATAGTCTAGGTTTATTCTTGGTCGGTATGCTGTAATTTAGGCTGGAAGGTTCAGTTGATCTCAGTGTTGTCAGTCTTCAGGACGGCCCGTTACTCATATGATCCAAAACATGGGCCTATAATCATCTTGGGCCATTAGCAGGTCAAAACCTTATGGTTATTTCCCGCCTTTAACAGGCCAAGTAAAGTTCTGGCCAGCTGGGCCAGAGAATACAATGGGCTTTTAACAGGCTAAAACCTAGATTGGGGTAGCATTGAGCCGAAAAATTCACGGGCAAATACAGGCCGAAACTGCCTAAGGCCCATGTTTGGGACGAGCAGTTAACATGCGAAAATATATCTCGGGCCCATTTGGCCCAATAAAATTATGGGCTTTAAGCAGGCCGGTATCTACGCGGGACATAGGCCTAAAAGTGTCACGGGTCATTATATGATGGGATGTATGTAGGCCGTATTCAACGCGGGATGTAATTAGGCCCAACTGTTACACGGGCCATTAACATGCCGGTAGGCCAGTTGGGCTGAAGTTTATCCGCGAAGACTACGGGCTGTTAAGAGGCCTAAAATTACTTCGAACAAGAAATAGCCCAGTGTCTGCTTGGGTTGTTAAATGGCCTAAAGTTAAACCAGGCCTACAACGTCCTAGATGCAGCACGGGCCGCTAACAGGCCAAAACTATTATCGGGACGAACTGGTAAATGGGCATTTAACAGGCTGAAATGTCTTAGAATGGGCCGAAAAGAAAAGTGGCCTGTTAACGGGCCTGATGTGATATGGACGTAATTTGGCCCAAAACACGACAGGGTGTGAACGGGCCTGATCTAGTATGGGCCTCAATTTGGCCCAAAACATGGAAGGCTGTTAACGGGCTAGCCCACTAGTGTCTAAAAAACATGGTGGGCCTTTAGCTGGGCCGACCTTTTCACCGGAATGGGCCTTTGTTGGGCCGTGCCATGTTTTGACGTATCATAGGCGCCTCCTGTCCAATGAGTGGATGACATATGTCCCAACGGTGAGCAAACACATGTTTCCTCCGGCCAATGAGTATTTTACACATGGAAAATCCCCATGGGTCCGGGCTGTTAACGGGTTATCGGATCCTAAACCAGACCCGATAGCTTAGCGGCGTCCCGTTATGGTGGATGCCACGTGTTGGTCACCCTTGACGAAAGCACTTCTATGACGCGCGATTTATCATCATGGAAGTGGACACTTCCGTGATGATAATTTTGGTAATGTCATGGAACACTTCTACGACAACACAGGTATGACTATCTTACTTTTGTCATAAAATTGTCATGGATGTACATGCATGACAGAAAACATGACCTAGTATTTTTTTGTAGTGATGGGGTGTAATACAGAGTACATGTATCTACTACGAGATTGTTGTAATGAATATTAGATGTTGTCTATTGACTAGCTTGGCCTCGGGTTATATAACACACCGGAGGCCTAGGGTTTAGAGGAGTCCTCATCTTGTGCACCAAGTCTTGTGGAAATCTCCTTGTATGCGGCATGGGCTGCCTAAAGTGGCCCATTAGTGAATCTCCATGGGGGTCCTCGGCCCGATCCAGCTAGTCGAGAGATGACGTGGTGAGTACCCCCTAGTCCAGGACACCGTCAGTAGCACCCTGAACCGGTCTTCAAGTTGGGGACGCTCCTCGATTCTTCCGAACTGTTCTTCACCTTCGGTCGTCGATCTTGAAAACTAGTTCAACAAATCTTCTCGTCTTTGATCTTGAGGATTGCCAAAGTGAATCCGAGCAGTTTACATGTCAGGTATCCGAGGAGCCCCTTTTAGTTCTAGTCCTTTATGAATGCCTTGTTATTTTTTATGCCACACTTCTGGTTTGAAGTTGTTCCCGTGCGGTGGTGTCCTCTTGCATCCGAGCTCCAACACCGGACTGCATTCGAGGTATCTTTTGCAGCCGAGCACCAACGCTTGACTGTATCCGAGCTCCAACGCCGGACAATATCCGAGGTGTCATAGATCACCTTGGCTTGAAAAAGATTGAAGGAGGTTATCCAAGCTTAACGCTGAAAAGTTCTCTATGGAGCCAGCCGCTTGCAGCCAAGCTTTATGTCGGACTGCTTCCAAGGTGATGCGCTAGCTCGAGCTTGGGCTGATTGTTTGTGGATTTTATTTCTGATTAATGCAATTTATTTACTTACGAGATATATAACCAGCAGCCCTCAAGGTGTGTGTCGGCCTAAAATCTGAGATGCACATTAGAGGAGATAGTGATCGTCGGACGAGCCCTTGAGAAAGGGTTTTGAGAAGTCACCATAATATATTAGCTTGATGCCAGATAAGTCCCAGTTGGTACCTATTGTTGTCCGAAGACACGTTTGCCCATAGTTCGGTCAAGCCGAACACTAAGCACTTGAAATTTCCGCATTGAATAAGCAATGCAGTAGCCCCCGTGCCACTGGTCGGGTGGCAACACCAAATCAGGGGATCGATGTGCCCCTTTAATATTTGTAAATGATAAACCCAAAGCCAGTAGCCCCGAGCCTTAATGTGGGCACGGGTGGCCGAATTAAGGATTGATATCCGGAGTAAAGTCACGAATTATGTGTAATGATTCTATGTATCCAAGTACTCTACATCATTAATGCTCGGATCTGCATTGTACAAAACTTTGTTGACCGACCATCGGCTTCAACCTCCTGGGCCAGTAGCCGAGGAGTGTTTGTCCTACTTTATAAAGCCTTTATAAGGGCAAAGATTTACGGCAAACAAGGCAATCTATCCATATGGTTCTATATACAAAGGTACACGAAGAGATATGTTATATTACTATTAACGTAAGAAACATCTTCCAAAGAAAATAGTCCTGCTATCGGTTCCTTTCTTTGGGTTGTCATGCTGACCATTATCATGAAACCTCACCTCCGATCAATGTGGGAGGAAAATATTGAGGATTTAGTTTGGGGAATGTTCCCAAACTATGTGGTCATTAGGGAACCCAAATTTTCACTTCTGTCATTGCCGACCAATTATATCATCTAAGATGGCTAGCTTTCGGCTTCACCCAGTCTGAGGTACTAACTCGGATGACCCGGTAGTAACACTCACAGAGGTGCTCCCTTTACCGCCTAGCCGAATGATCGGGAACATAGGGGTAAGCACAGGAGCCAGGCAACCCAGCTTGGCCAAAATCTTAAGTCAAATTGATGCATATTTATCGATTTATAATGATGACTACAGAAGGCAGCCATCGTATATTAAAATACAAACGCCGATGATATGTTTATTTTCACTCCGTTGCAACCATTTATGAGTTGAAAGTGGCCCACCGTCGGCTTCCACCCCTGTGTAGATGCTACACAGGGTGTTTCCGCAATAACAAAACAACCCTTAGCCGACCTCTCGGTGCCTGAAGGTGGTTGTGTTAGCGGAAACAAGGCAATCATATATGCGGGCTTTATAACTTTCACTTAGTCATATGAGCTTTAAACTGGGGAAGCTAGCTACGAGCCCCCGGTTAGTGTTTGGCACCGACCGAAGCCTAGCCATTAACACTTCGGTTAATGTTATGAAAGGCCCATCATTTTGTTGGAAATATGCCCTAGAGGCAATAATAAAAGTATTATTATATTTCATTGTTCATGATAATTGTCTTTTATTCATGCTATAACTGTATTATCTGGAAATCGTAATACACGTGTGAATACATAGACCACAATATGTCCCTAGTGAGCCTCTAGTTGACTAGCTCGTTGTGATCAACAGATAGTCATGGTTTCCTGGCTATGGACATTGGATGTCGTTGATAACGGGATCACATCATTAGGAGAATGATGTGATGGACAAGACCCAATCCTAAGCATAGCACAAATATCGTGTAGTTCGTTTGCTAGAGCTTTTCCAATGTCAAGTATCTCTTCCTTTGACCATGAGATCGTGTAACTCTCGGATACCGTAGGAGTGCTTTGGGTGTATCAAACGTCACAACGTAACTGGGTGACTATAAAGGTGCACTACAGGTATCTCCGAAAGTGTCTGTTGGGTTGACACGGATCGAGACTGGGATTTGTCACTCCGTATGACGGAGAGGTATCTCTGGGCCCACTCGGTAATGCATCATCATAATGAGCTCAAAGTGACCAAGTGGTTGGTCACGGTATCATGCATTACGGCACAAGTAAAGTGACTTGCCGGTAACGAGACTGAACAAGGTATTGGGATACCGACGATCGAGTCTCGGGCAAGTAACGTACTGATTGACAAAGGGAATTGTATACGGGGTTTGATCGAATCCTCGACATCGTGGTTCAACCGATGAAATCATCGAGGAGCATGTGGGAGCCAACATGGGTATCCAGATCCCGCTGTTGGTTATTGCCCGAGAGTCATCTCGGTCATGTCTGCTTGTCTCCCGAACCCGTAGGGTCTACACACTTAAGGTTCAGTGACGCTAGGGTTGTATGAATATGAGTATGCAGCATACCGAATGTTGTTCGGAGTCCCGGATGAGATCCCGGACGTCACGAGGAGTTTCAGAATGGTCCGGAGGTAAAGAATAATATATAGGAAGTGGTATTTCGGCCATCGGGAAAGTTTCGGGGTCACCCGGTAATGTACCGGGACCACCGGAAGGGTCCCGGGGGTCCACCGGGTGGGGCCACCCATCCCAGAGGGCCCCACGGGCTGAAGTGGGAGGGGATCCAGCCCATAGTGGGCTGGTGCACCCCCTAGGCCCACCCCCTGCGCCTAGGGTTGAAACCCTAGGGTGGGGCGGGCGCACCACATGCCTTGGGGGGCACTCCTCCCCCCTTGGCCGCCGCCCCCTTGGGAGATTCAATCTCCCAGGGCTGGCGCCCCCCTGGGGGCCTATATAAAGGAGGGCAGGGGGGAGGGCAACCGTACCCTTGTGCCTGGCGCCTCCCTCCCCCTACAACACCTCGTCCTCCTCCCGTAGTCGCTTGGCGAAGCCCTGCTGGAGTTCTGCTGCATCCACCACCACGCCGTCGTGCTGCTGGATCATCATCAACCTCTCCTTCCCCCTTGCTGGATCAAGAAGGAGGAGACGTCTCCCGCCCCGTACGTGTGTTGAACGCGGAGGTGCTGTCCGTTCAGCACTTGGACATCGGTGATCTGAATCACGTCGAGTACGACTCCATCATCACCATCCCCTTGAAAGCTTCCGCACGCGATCTACAAGTGGTATGTAGATGCAAACTCACTCCCTTGACTCGTTGCTTAGATGAACTCATAGATGGATCTTGGTGAAACCGTAGGAAAATTTTTAATTTTCTGCAACGTTCCCCAACAGTGGCAGCATGAGCTAGGTCTATGCGTAGTTCTCTAATGCACGAGTAGAACACAATTTTGTTGTGGGCGTGGATCTTGTCAACTTGCTTGCCACTACTAGTCTTTTCTTGCTTCAGCGGTATTGTGGGATGAAGCGGCCCGGACCAACCTTACACGTACGCTTACGTGAGACCGGTTCCACCGATTGACATGCACTAGTTGCATAAGGTGGCTGGCGGGTGTCTGTCTCTCCCACTTTAGTTGAAGCGGATTCGATGAAAAGGGTCCTTATGAAGGGTAAATAGAAGTTGACAAAATCACATTGTGGTTATTCGTAGGTAAGAAAACGTTCTTGCTAGAACCCAATTGCAGCCACGTAAAAGATGTAACAACAATTAGAGGACGTCTAACTTGTTTTTGCAGCGATTGTTCATGTGATGTGATATGGCCAGAAGTTGTGATGAATGATGAATTGTGATGTATGAGATCATGTTCTTGTAATAGGATTCACGACTTGCATGTCGATGAGTATGACAACCGGCAGGAGCCATAGGAGTTGTCTTTATTTTTTGTATGACCTGCGTGTCATTGAAGAACGCCATGTAAACTACTTTACTTTATTGCTAAACGCGTTAGCCATAGAAGTAGAAGTAGTCGTTGGCGTGACAACTTCATGAAGACACGATGATGGAGATCATGGTGTCATGCCGGTGACAAGATGATCATGGAGCCCCGAAGATGGAGATCAATGGAGCTATATGATATTGGCCATATCATGTCACAACTATATAATTGCATGTGATGTTTATTATGATTATGCATCTTGTTTACTTAGGACGACGGTAGTAAATAAGATGATCCCTTACAACAATTTCAAGAAGTGTTCTCCCCTAACTGTGCACCGTTGCTACAGTTCGTCGTTTCGAAGCACCACGTGATGATCGGGTGTGATAGATCCTTACGTTCACATACAACGGGTGTAAGACAGTTTTACACACGCAAAACACTTAGGGTTAACTTGACGAGCCTAGCATGTACAGACATGGCCTCGGAACACGGAGACCGAAAGGGCAAACACGAGTCGTATGGAAGATACGATCAACATGAAGATGTTCACCGACGATGACTAGTCCGTCTCACGTGATGATCAGACATGGCCTAGTCGACTCGGATCATGTAACACTTTGATGACTAGAGGGATGTCTAACCTGAGTGGGAGTTCATAATTTGATTAGATGAACTTAATTATCATGAACTTAGTCTAAAACCTTTGCAAATATGTCTTGTAGATCAAATGGCCAACGCTCATGTCAACATGAACTTCAACGCGTTCCTAGAGAAAACCAAGCTGAAAGATGATGGCAGCAACTATACGGACTGGGTCCGGAACCTGAGGATCATCCTCATAGCTGCCAGGAAGCAATATGTCCTAGAAGGACCGCTAGGTGACGCTCCCATCCCAGAGAACCAAGACGTTATGAACGCTTGGCAAACTCGTGCTGATGATTACTCCCTCGTTCAGTGCGGCATGCTTTACAGCTTAGAACCGGGGCTCCAAAAGCATTTTGAGCATCACGGAGCATATGAGATGTTCGAAGAGCTGAAACTAGTTTTCCAAGCTCATGCCCGGGTCGAGAGATATGATGTCTCCGACAAGTTCTATAGTTGTAAGATGGAGGAAAACAGTTCTGTCAGTGAGCACATACTCAAGATGTCTGGGTTGCACAACCGTATGACCCAGCTTTACATTAACCTCCCAGATGAGGCGGTCATTGACAGAATCCTCCAGTCGCTCCCACCAAGCTACAAGAGCTTTGTGATGAACTACAACATGCAGGGGATGGTGAAGACCATTCCTGAAGTGTTCTCAATGCTGAAGTCAGCAGAGGCTGAAATCAAGAAAGAACATCAAGTGTTGATGGTCAATAAGACCACTAAGTTCAAGACGGGCAAGGGCAAGAAGAACTTCAAGAAGGACGGCAAGGATGTTGCCGCGCCCGGTAAGCCAGTTACCGGGAAGAAGTCAAAGAATGGACCCAAGCCTGAGACTGAGTGCTTTTATTGCAAGGGGAAGGGTCACTGGAAGCGGAACTGCCCCAAATACTTAGCGGATAAGAAGGCCGGCAACACCAAAGGTATATTTGATATACATGTAATTGATGTGTACCTTACCAGTACTCGTAATAACTCATGGGTATTTGATACCGGTGCCGTTGCTCATATTTGTAACTCACAGCAGAAGCTGCGGAATAAACGGAGACTGGTGAAGGACGAGGTGACGATGCGCGTCGGGAATGGTTCCAGAGTCGATGTGATCGCCGTCGGCACGCTGCCTCTACATTTACCTACGGGATTAGTTTTGAACCTTAATAATTGTTATTTAGTGCCAAGTTTGAGCATGAACATTGTATCGGGATCTTGTTTAATGCGAGATGGCTACTCATTTAAATCCGAGAATAATGGTTGTTCTATTTATATGAGAGATATGTTTTATGGTCATGCTCCGATGGTCAATGGTTTATTCTTAATGAATCTCGAGCGTAATATTACACATATACATAGTGTGGATGCCAAAAGATGTAAAGTTGATAACGATAGTCCCACATACTCGTGGCACTGCCGCCTTGGTCACATTGGTGTCAAGCGCATGAAGAAGCTCCATGCTAATGGACTCTTAGAGTCTCTTGATTATGAATCATTTGACACATGCGAACCGTGCCTCATGGGCAAAATGACCAAGACTCCGTTCTCCGGAACAATGGAGCGAGCAACCAACTTGTTGGAAATCATACATACCGATATGTGCGGTCCAATGAGCGTTGAGGCTCGCAGAGGATATCGTTATGTTCTCACTCTCACTGATGACTTGAGTAGATATGGGTATGTCTACTTAATGAAACACAAGTCTGAGACCTTTGAAAAGTTCAAGGAATTTCAGAATGAAGTAGAGAATCAACATGATCGAAAGATAAAGTTCCTACGATCAGATCGTGGAGGAGAATACTTAAGTCACGAATTTGGTACACACTTAAGGAAATGTGTAATCGTTTCACAACTCACGCCGCCTGGAACACCTCAGCGAAACGGTGTGTCCGAACGTCGTAATCGCACTCTATTGGATATGGTGCGGTCTATGATGTCTCTTACTAATTTACCGCTATCATTTTGGGGATACGCTCTAGAGACAGCTACATTCACTTTAAATAGGGCACCGTCTAAATCCGTTGAGACGACACCGTATGAATTATGGTTTGGGAAGAAACCTAAGCTATCGTTTCTAAAAGTTTGGGGATGCGATGCTTATGTCAAGAAGCTTCAACCTGAAAAGCTCGAACCCAAGTCGAAAAAATGCGTCTTCATAGGATACCCTAAGGAAACCGTTGGGTATACCTTCTACTTAAGATCCGACGGCAAGATCTTTGTTGCCAAGAACGGATGCTTTCTGGAAAAAGAGTTTCTCTCGAAAGAAGTAAGTGGGAGGAAAGTAGAACTCGATGAAGTACTACCTCTCGAACGGGAAAGTGGTGCAGCTCAGGAAAATGTTCCTGTGATGCCCACACCAACTGCAGAGGAAAACAATGATGATGATCAAGGTACTTCGGATCAAGTTGCTACCGAACTTCATCGGTCCACAAGGACACGTTCCGCACCAGAGTGGTACGACAACCCTGTCCTGGAAATCATGTTGTTAGACAACGGTGAACCTTCGAACTATGAAGAAGCGATGGCGGGCCCAGATTCCAACAAATGGCTTGAAGCCATGAAATCCGAGATAGAATCCATGTATGAAAACAAAGTATGGACTTTGACAGACTTGCCCGATGATCGGCGAGTGATAGAAAACAAATGGATTTTTAAGAAGAAGAAGGACGCGGATGGTAATGTTACCATTTACAAGGCTCGACTTGTTGCTAAGGGTTATCGACAAGTTCAAGGGATTGACTACGACGAGACACTCTCTCCCGTAGCGAAGCTGAAGTCCGTTCGAATCATGTTAGGAATTGCCGCATACTATGATTATGAGATATGGCAGATGGATGTCAAAACGACATTCCTTAACGGACATCTTAAGGAAGAGCTGTATATGATGCCGCCGGAAGGTTTTGTCGATCATAAGAACGCTAACAAAGTATGCAAGCTCCAGCGATCCATTTATGGACTGGTGCAAGCATCTCGGAGTTGGAACATTCGCTTTGATGAGATGATCAAAGCGTTTGGGTTTATGCAGACTTATGGAGAAGCTTGCGTTTACAAGAAAGTGAGTGGGAGCTCTGGAGCATTTCTCATATTATATGTAGATGACATACTCTTGATGGGAAATGATATAGAACTACTGGACAGCATTAAGGCCTACTTGAATAAGTGTTTTTCAATGAAGGACCTTGGAGAAGATGCTTATATATTAGGCATCAAGATCTATAGAGATAGATCGAGACGCCTCATAGGTCTTTCACAAAGCACATACCTTGATAAGATTTTGAAGAGGTTCAAAATGGATCAGTCCAAGAAGGGGTTCTTGCCTATGTTACAAGGTGTGAGATTGAGCTCGGCTCAGTCCCCGACCACGGCAAAAGATAAAGAAGAGATGAGTGTCATCCCCTATGCTTCAGCCATAGGATCTATTATGTATGCCATGTTGTGTACCAGGTCTGATGTAAACCTTGCCGTAAGTTTGGTAGCAAGATACCAAAGTAATCCCGGCAAGGAACACTGGACAGCGGTCAAGAATATCCTGAAGTACCTGAAAAGGACAAAGGACATGTTTCTCATTTATGGAGGAGACGAAGATCTCGTCGTAAAGGGTTACGTCGACGCTAGCTTCGACTCAGATCTGGATGACTCTAAGTCACAAACCGGATACGTATATATGTTGAATGGTGGAGCAGTAAGCTGGTCCAGCTGCAAGCAGAGCGTCGTGGCGGGATCTACATGTGAAGCGGAATACATGGCAGCCTCGGAGGCAGCGCATGAAGCGATTTGGGTGAAGGAGTTCATCACCGACCTAGGAGTCATACCCAATGCGTTGGGGCCGATCAAACTCTTCTGTGACAACACTGGAGCTATTGCCCTTGCCAAGGAGCCCAGGTTTCACAAGAAGACCAGGCACATCAAGCATCGTTTCAACTCCATCCGTGAAAATGTTCAAGATGGAGACATAGATATTTGTAAAGTACATACGGATCTGAATGTCGCAGATCCGTTGACTAAACCTCTCTCGCGAGCAAAACATGATCAACACCAGAACTCTATGGGTGTTCGATTCATCACAATGTAACTAGATTGGTGACTCTAGTGCAAGTGTGAGACTGTTGGAAATATGCCTTAGAGGCAATAATAAAAGTATTATTATATTTCATTGTTCATGATAATTGTCTTTTATTCATGCTATAACTGTATTATCCGAAAATCGTAATACACGTGTGAATACATAGACCACAATATGTCCCTAGTGAGCCTCTAGTTGACTAGCTCGTTGTGATCAACAGATAGTCATGGTTTCCTGGCTATGGACATTGGATGTCGTTGATAACGGGATCATGGACAAGACCCAATCCTAAGCATAGCACAAAGATCATGTAGTTCATTTGCTAGAGCTTTTCCAATGTCAAGTATCTCTTCCTTTGACCATGAGATCGTGTAACTCCCGGATACCGTAGGAGTGCTTTGGGTGTATCAAACGTCACAGCGTAACTGGGTGACTATAAAGGTGCACTACAGGTATCTCCGAAAGTGTATGTTGGGTTGACACGGATCGAGACTGGGATTTGTCACTCCATATGACGGAGAGGTATCTCTGGGCCCACTCGGTAATGCATCATCATAATGATCTCAAAGTGACCAAGTGGTTGGTCACGGGATCATGCATTACGGTACGAGTAAAGTGACTTGCCGGTAACGAGACTGAACAAGGTATTGGGATACCGACGATCGAGTCTCGGACAAGTAACGTACCGATTGACAAAGGGAATTATATACGGGGTTTGATCGAATCCTCGACATCGTGGTTCAACCGATGAAATCATCGAGGAGCATGTGGGAGCCAACATGGGTATCCAGATCCCGCTGTTGGTTATTGCCCGAGAGTCGTCTCGGTCATGTCTGCTTGTCTCCTGAACCCGTAGGGTCTACACACTTAAGGTTCGGTGACGCTAGGGTTGTATGAATATGAGTATGCAGCATACCGAATGTTGTTCGGAGCCCCGGATGAGATCCCGGACGTCACGAGGAGTTTCAGAATGGTCCGGAGGTAAAGAATAATATATAGGAAGTGGTATTTCGGCCATCGGGAAAGTTTCGGGGTCACCCAGTAATGTACCGGGACCACCGGAAGGGTCCCGGGGGTCCACCGGGTGGGCCACCCATCCCGGAGGGCCCCACGGGCTGAAGTGGGAGGGGAGCCAGCCCATAGTGGGCTGGTGCGCCCCCCTAGGCCCACCCCCTGCGCCTAGGGTTGAAACCCTAGGGTGGGGGGGGGGCGCACCACATGCCTTGGGGGGCACTCCTCCCCCCTTGGCCGCCGCCCCCTTGGGAGATTCAATCTCCCAGGGCCGGCGGCCCCCCTGGGGGCCTATATTAAGGAGGGCAGGGGGGAGGGCAACCGTACCCTTGTGCTTGGCGCCTCCCTCCTCCTGCAACACCTCGTCCTCCTCCCGTAGTCGCTTGGCGAAGCCCTGCTGGAGTTCTGCTGCATCCACCACCACGCCGTCGTGCTGCTGGATCATCATCAACCTCTCCTTCCCCCTTGCTGGATCAAGAAGGAGGAGACGTCTCCCGTCCCGTACGTGTGTTGAACGCGGAGGTGCTGTCCGTTCAGCACTTGGACATCGGTGATCTGAATCACGTCGAGTACGACTCCATCATCACCATCCCCTTGAAAGCTTCCGCACGCGATCTACAAGTGGTATGTAGATGCAAACTCACTCCCTTGACTCGTTGCTTAGATGAACTCATAGATGGATCTTGGTGAAACCGTAGGAAATTTTTTAATTTTCTGCAACGTTCCCCAACACGTTTAACATGGGGTAATCAGTATCGATCTATAGTTTGACACTGTCATCAAATCACTGACCAGTTTACGCCCATTGTGACAGTCAGTTTTCGGCTTTGTGCACTAAGGTTCTTAACCATTCGAGCTGGAAGCACAATCAAAGTGGTTCTCCCTTTGCACACCTAGCCGAACAAAGCAAAACATAGGAGGCAAGTACAGGAGCTGGGCAACCCAACTATTGATCGAGGACACAATTCGAAACCGATGCATATAAAGAAGTGCCCGAGAACGCTTTGCCGAGGACTCTATGGGGTACCTTGGTTTTGGTGGGTCCAGCTGTAGTCTCAGCCCCCCGTTAATATTGCCAATGGTTTAAAGGCGTCTGGCGTTGCACTGCTCGGGAACTAATTCCAATGTGGCATGTATTTTGTTAACGCCGAGGTGTAGTTCGGGGGGGGAGATGCCGAGCTGGGGTCGAAAAAGATCTCCCGAGCTGAATTAGTATGCAGGGTACCTCGGTCATGACGATGTCCCACTTCCTGAAATAAAAACATACAAACAACTAAAATGTGACATAAGCTCGAAAAGCCAAAAACATATGAAAATCTTGACGTCCGGACTAAATCAAGATTTTTGATGCCAATCGGAAAATTGGACTTAAAAAAATTTGTGCTTCCGTCGTGCTTTGACACATCCGATCTCTAGAGATCAAGTAGGTCAGCCATCGACTTCAACCTCCTTATCCCAAAGGCGTAGTGCTTCCCAAAGGCCAGTTTGACGAACAAAACTCGAGTGACTTTATAGAGAAACCGGGCCATCTAGCTATTGACCGTATACTCTAGTCAAAAAAGGAGTGGTAGAAAAAGACATTGCAACGACTTAGAAGAAAATATTTATTATAAAACGGCTCGTATAAATTTTAAGAGCCCCCAGTTAACATGGGTAAAGGGAGTTTCTTTTAACAAACAACTTATGTGAGCATGGTCGAACCGAACACAAATTAAAAGTTTAAAACTTTGAGCATGAAAGCGATTTGGCTGGTTAATGTGTTCGGCATTGTTGACAATGCGATCCGGGCTGGTGGTAGGACGAGGACGACCAGTGAAATTTGACAGATTCAACATGATGTCTAGTCCCCGACTTGACCGAGGTCCCAGCCCCCAAGCCTGGGGTGGCCGAGCGAAGAACTCGGCACTCCGAAGAGGTGAAGCCCCTAATTTAGCCGAGGTGATGGAGCAGGTCGGCGGGTGACGCTGGAGTCTTCGGCAGAGTAGGTTGATGAAGCGGTGACGCGGGGTTGCCAATATAGGGCAGCGCACCAAGGCGATGGTACAATTAGGTTGCGGATGTCGGCACACTGAGGTGATAGTGCGGCCCGCCCTAAGTCAATTGCCTGGACAGATAAAATAGTGCAAGCCAGAGATAATAATATATTTTTTATATAAAAATCCTCTACTTATTGAATTTAAGTAAAGTAAATAATTAAAGAACTATGGCCTGAACGCAAGGTCTTCCGATAGAATTGCCACGAAGATGCTGACACAGGGACACGTGCTGAGGCGACGCCACAACTTGATCGATGCAGGTAGGACGACGACATCGGCCAACAGAGTTGACCGTGGGACATAGTCAATGTTTATTACCTGCACACATAAAATAGTGCAAGCAAGGAATAATAATTGAAAAAATGATGCATAAGTAGTTTATGCAAAGTGCATAAATAAAATAACATGGCCAAAGGTCCGAGGTTGATCTGGCGACGCGACGCAGAGACGTTGACATAGGTCGGGATTACAATATGTAGAATAAACCGTGCCACGAAGACACTATCCGCCAGCCACTAATTGTGTGTCTCGATATATTTAATTAAATACGGTCATGCTTGATCTCTTCGGCTGGGATCGCCTCGTGGCGGCGTAGAGTATCAATATACCTGGATGAATAGAGTAACGCAGGCATTGAAAAGAGAAAATGAATTCTTTGCATAATTAATATATGCAAAATATATTTAAAGGGAAAGGGAAAAAAGGTTATTGCTTAAACGCGAGCCGGTACGTCGACGCAGCCTGATGACAGCACGATGATGCCGGCCATCATGGATGAAGTTTGCTTGACATGCAGGACTGGTCGTACTGTTCGTCACTCCGACATGAAAAATCGTGTTGCAAATTAGTAGTGCATTAGTACATAGCCTACAAATAAACAATGCCGGATAACAACAGCTTTAATACTTAATTTTTTTTAAAGGAAAACAAAGTAAAGAGGCTACCCTGGACGCGTGGCTTCTTGGGACCATATCGTGTATAGCTGTAGGACGCGTGGCTTCTTGGGACCATATCGTGTATAGCTGTAGGACGCATGGGGCAGTAGCAGCCCTGACAGCTGGGAATCAGTGTTGCAGGAGAGCAGCAGTAGATTTGTTCGGGGAGCCAAATCCTACCGCCGATCGGTGTCTCACATCGGCCACTGCTGTTTGGGAATGGTGGCTAGGAAGAGACCTGCATCCGCTCACAATCCGATGATTTGATGGCAATTGCAAGTTCGATGACAACGTGGTGATATGGCGCCTTGTTGTTCCCTTACATCAAGTATAATATACGTGCAAAACCAGCTCCAACTTTAATCAATCAAAACCTTGAAAAACGTGCTGCAAATTACTACTAGTATACTAGTACTAGTACATTTGCATTTGTCTTATGCATGTTCAGTCGAAAGTAGCAGGAAACGAGTAAACACTTACCAAATTAAAAAAAGGAAAGAGGAGGGAGAGAGCCTACCTGTTGCTGCCGATCTGGGAACCTGCCAGCTGGCCCGCCTCCACTGCGCAAAGTGGGCAGTACGGGCACACGCTCTTCTCGGCTGGGTCGCGCGTACCCAAGGTAGCCTGGATTCAAAGTACCTCCAGACGGTGGATAGAATTGCTGCCGCTGAAATTTTATCGATCCGATATGTCCGCAAACAAATAGCACAACACGGCACAACGATTTTGTAGGAGAGAAAATTTACATAAAACATATCCAACTGAAAACAATATCACCTGATTATCCCATCAATCCGTGACAATCACCCAGCAGGCTCTCAGTGAAAGCATCAATGTCGGTTCTATATTTAGCATATCTTGTAGTAGGGTCCTAAGCTAAGTGTCTTGGAGCAATGGTAACATGGACACGGAATTTTACCCAGGTTCGGGCCCTCTTGATGGAGTTAAAACCCTACGTACTGCTTTTGATTGTATTCATATGGGGTGTATTACAAAGTACAGGTGTCTACCACGAGATTGTAGTAATGAATATTAGATGTTGTCTATTGACTAGCCTGACCTCGGTTTATATAACACAACGGAGGGCTAGGGTTTAGAGGAGTCCTCGTCTTGTGCGCCAAGTCTTGTGGAAATCTCGTTGTATGTGGCATGGGCTGTTTAAAGTGGCCCATTAGTGAACCGCCATGGGGGTCCTCGGCCCGATCCAGCTGGTCGGGAGACGACGTGGTGAGTACCCCCTAGTCCAGGACACCGTCAAGCATCTCGAACAGAAGCGCAATGCACGGCACGTTAAAAAAGCGGTTACAACGCCGGAATAGCCAGTTTTTGTGGGCCCGGAGTGCTGAGAAAGAGAAGTAGAGATAGAGAGTAGAGAGGAGAGACATAGATAGTTCTCAGCATATATATATATATATATATATATATATATATATATATATATATATATATAATAGATAGTTCTCAGTTCAACTACTCCTCGTCGTCCGACTCCTCCTCGGTGATGTCCTCCTCCGACGTCTCAATGTAGGCGTCAAGATACCGATCGTCGTCGGAGTCCCAGGGCGATGCTGCTCCTAGCCTCATGTTGAATTGAGCGGCTGCTTTTCGTGTACACTTGTCCTCGCGATAGGCGGCTCGCTCCGCTCTCCTCTTCTCCCTCTCCGCCCTTCTTTGCACATAGAACTTGCGCTCGTTGATGATGTCCTGCGGGAAGCGTTGGCGCCACATTGCCATGGCTTCCTCGTCCATCTCGGCGATGCCGAGACGATGCTCCCGCCTTCGATTGTCGCGATGATCCTCGTCGGTGATAAGCCGCGGCGGAGGCGCGAGCTCCTGCGCCCGCTCCCGCGTCGACACGTTGGGGAAGTTCAATGTTCTATGAGGCCACTTGAGGCGCCACGCCGCCACGTCCTACGCGTGGGCGGCCTCGTGGGCGGTGTCGAAAGTGCCAAGGCTGAGGCGCATCCCGCGGAACCTAATCTCGGCGGAGAAGCTGCCGGAGGGGCGCGCGCGGACATCGCGGTATCCCCAAGTTTCCCGGCGACGCGGCGACAGCGAGGCGAGAAAGAGCGCGGAGAGAGCAGTGGCGAGGTACAAAATGGTGGCTGATGTCTACTACACAATCTTCTTCTTGTAGACGTTGTTGGGCCTCCAAGTGCAGAGGTTTGTAGGACAGTAGCAAATTTCCCTCAAGTGGATGACCTAAGGTTTATCAATCCGTGGGAGGTGTAGGATGAAGATGGTCTCTCTTAAACAACCCTACAACCAAATAACAAGGAGTCTCTTGTGTCCCCAACACACCCAATACAATGGCAAATTGTATAGGTGCACTAGTTTGGCGAAGAGATGGTGATACAAGTGCAATATGGATGGTAGATATAGGTTTTTGTAATCTGAACTTATAAAAACAGCGAGGTAACTAATGATGAAAGTGAGCACAAACGGTATTGCAATGCGTTGAAACAAGGCCTAGGGTTCATACTTTCACTAGTGCAAGTTCTCTCAACAATAATAACATACATGGATCATATAACTATCCCTCAATATGCAACAAAGAGTCACTCCAAAGTCATTAATAGCAGAGAACAAACGAAGAGATTATTGTAGGGTACGAAACCACCTCAAAGTTATCCTTTCTGATCGATCTATTCAAGAGTCCGTAGTAAAATAACACGAAGCTATTCTTTCCGTTCGATCTATCATAGAGTTCGTACTAGAATAACACCTTAAGACACAAATCAACCAAAACCCTAATGTCACCTAGATACTCCAATGTCACCTCATGTATCTGTGGGCATGATTATACGATATGCATCACACAATCTCAGATTCATCTATTCATCCAACACAAAGTACTTCAAAGAGTGCCCCAAAGTTTCTACCGGAGAGTCAAGACGAAAACGTGTGCCAACCCCTATGCATAAGGTCACAAGGTCACTAAACCCGCAAGTTGATCACCAAAACATACATCAAGTGGATCACGTGATATCCCATTGTCACCACAGATAAGCACATGCAATACATACATCAAGTATTCTCAAATCCTTAAAGACTCAATCCGATAAGATAACTTCAAAGGGAAAACTCAATACATTACAAAAGAGTAGAGGGGGAGAAACATCATAAGATCTAACTATAATACCAAAGCTCGCGCTACATTAGGATCGTGTCAAATCAAGAACACGAGAGAGAGGGAGATCAAACACATAGCTACTGGTAAATACCCTCAGCCCCGAGGGTGAACTACTCCCTCCTTGTCATGGAGAGCGCCGGGATGATGAAGATGGCCACCGGTCAGGGATCCCCCCTCTGGAAGGGTGCCGGAACGTTGTCCCGATTGGTTTTTGGTGGCTATAGAGGCTTGCGGCGGCGGAACACCCGATCTATGGTGCTCCTAGATGTTTTCGGGGTATATGGATATATATAGGTGAGAGAAGTCGGTCAGGGGAGACATGAGGGTGGGGGCGCGCCTCCCTCCCTCGTGGCTTCCTCGAAGCTTCCCTGACGTCTACTCCAATTCTCTAGATTGCTTTTGTTCCAAAAATAACTCTCCCGAAGGTTTCATTCCGTTTGGACTCTGTTTGATATTCCTTTTCTGAAGGAAATATACCCTAGAGGCAATAATGAAGTTACTATTTATTTCCTTATTTCATGATAAATGTTTATTATTCATGCTAGAATTGTATTAACCGGAAACATAATACATGTGTGAATACATAGACAAACATAGTGTCACTAGTATGCCTCTACTTGACTAGCTCGTTAATCAAAGATGGTTAAGTTTCCTAACCATAGAAATGAGTTTTCATTTGATTAACGAGATCACTTCATTAGGAGAATGATGTGATTGACTTGACCCATTCTGTTAGCTTAGCACTTGATCGTTAGTATGTTGCTATTCCTTTCTTCATGACTTATACACGTTCCTATAACTATGAGATTATGCAACTCCCGTTTACCGGAGGAACACTTTGTGTGCTACCAAACGTCACAACGTAACTGGGTGATTATAAAGTTACTCTACAGGTGTCTCTAAAGGTACATGTTGAGTTGGCGTATTTGGAGATTAGGTTTTGTCACTCCGATTGTCGGAGAGGTATCTCTGGGGCCTCTCGGTAATGCACATCACTATAAGCCTCGCAAGCAATGTAACTAATGAGTTAGTTATCGAATGATGCATTACATAACGAGTAAAGAGACTTGCCGGTAACGAGATAGAACTAGGTATTGAGATACCGACGATCGAATCTCGGTCAAGTAACATACCGATGACAAAGGGAACAACGTATGTTGTTATGTCATATTGCCATTGCATGATCATGTAGTTGACATCGTATTTGTGGCAAAGCCACCATGCATTATTTTCATACATGTCACTCTTGATTCATTGCACCATCCCGGTACACCGCCGGAGGCATTCATATAGAGTCATATCTTGTTCTAAGTTTCGAGTTGTAATCAATAGAAGTGTGATGATCATCATTATTAGAGCATTGCCCTAAAAAAAGAAAGGCCCAAAAAAAAGAGAAAGGCCAAAAAAAAGAAAGGCCCAAAAAAAGGGCAATGCTACTATCTCTTTTCCACACTTGTGCTTCAAAGTAGCACCTTGTTCTTCATGTAGTGAGTCTCATATATTGTGCTTCAAAGTAGCACCTTTTTCTTCATGTAGTGAGTCTCATAAGTTGTCTTTTACATACTAGTGGGAACTTTTCAATATAGAACTTGGCTTGTATATTCCTACGATGGGCCTCCTCAAATGCCCTAGGTCTTCATGAGCAAGCAAGTTGGATGCACACCCACTAGTTTTCTTTTGTTGAGCATTCATAGCTCTAGTGCATCTGTTGCATGGCAATCCCTACTCCTCATGTTGACAACAATTGATGGGCATCTCCATAGCCCGTTGATTAGCCTCGTCAATGTGAGACTTTCTCCTTTTTTGTCTTCTCCACACAATCCCCATCATCATATTCTATTCCACTCATAGTGCTATATCCATGGCTCACACTCATGTATTGCGTGAAGGTTGAAAAAGTTTGAGATTATTTAAGTATGAAACAATTGCTTGGCTTGTCATCAGGGGTATAGAAGTAGGGAACATCTTTGTGTGACAAAAATGAAGCATAGCCTAACTATATGATTTTGTAGGGATGAACTTTCTTTTGCCATGTTATTTTGAGAAGACATGATTGCTTTGATTAGCATGCTTGAAGTATTCTTATTTTTGTGTCAATATGAACTTTTGTCTTGAATCTTTCATATCTGAATATTCATATCACAAATAAGAAGATTTACATTGAAATTATGCCAAAGTATCACTCCGCATCAAAAATTCTTTTTTATCATTTACCTACTCAAGGACGAGCAGGAATTAAGCTTGGGGATGCTTGATACGTCTCCAACATATCTATATTTTTTTATTGCTCCATGCTACTTTATCTACTGTTTTAGGCAATATTGGGTCCCAAGGGGAGTTTTGTTTGTCGTTATTTTGATTTAGTTTGCATAAAGCATGGGACTGGGCATCCGAATACCAGCCATTTTATCGTGAATGAGGAGCGGAGTCCACTCCTCTTGAGAATAACCCGCCTAACACGGAAGATAAGGGCAACTCTAGTTGACATGTGAGCTATTCGAGCATGCAAAATAGAATGTTTATTTGAAGGTTTAGAGTTTGGCACATATAAATTTACTTGGAACGGCAGGTAAATACCGCATATAGGAAGGTATGGTGGACTCATATGGAACAACTTTGGGGTTTAAGGAGTTTGGATGCACAAGCAGTATTCCCGCTTAGTACAAGTGAAGGCTAGCAAAAGACTGGAAAGCGACCAACTGAGAGAGCGACAACAGTCGTAAACATGCATTAAAATTAATTCACACCGAGTACAAGCATGAGTAGGATATAATCCACCATGAACATAAATATCATGAAGGCTATGTTGATTGGATTCAACTACATGCGTGAACATGTGCCAAGTCGAGTCACTCAATGCATTTAAAGGAGGATACCATCCTATCATACCACCTCATAATCATCTCAATAGCATGTTGGCACGCAAGGTAAACCATTATAACTCATAGCTAATCAACCATGGCACAAGCAACTATAATCTCTAAATGTCATTGCAAATATGTTTACTTCATAATAGCTGAATCAAGAACGATGAATCATCATATTTACAAAAACAAGAGAGGTCGAGTTCATACCAGCTTTTCTCTTCCCAATAAGTCCATCATATATCATCATTATTGCCTTTCACTTGCACGACCGAACGGTATGTATAATAATAAGAGTGCACGTGCGTTGGACTAAGCTGGAATCTGCAAGCATTTAACTCAAGAGAAAAGACAAGTAATATGGGCTCTAAGTTAAATTAACGATCATGCATATAAGAACCACTAAGCATTTTCAATATGGTCTTCTCGACCCCCAAAGAAAGGAAAAGAAAATAAAAACTATTTACACGGGAAAGCTCCCAACAAGCAAAAGAAGAACGGGAAATGTTTTTGGGTTTTCTTTTTAATTATTACCACTACAGCAGGAAAAATAAACTACTACTAATTTTTTTGTTTTTCTTAAGGTTTATTAAACACACAAGGAGAAAGCTAGAAAAAGAAATTTAAACTAGCATGGATATTACAGTAGATAAAGCCCAATATTGCCTAAAACAATAGATAAAGTAGCATGGAGCAATCAAAAATTATAGATACATTGGAGACGTATCATTATGCGGTTTGACCGATAAAGATCTTCGTAGAATATGTAGGAGCCAATATGAGCATCCAGGTTCCGCTATTGGTTATTGACCGGAAACGTGTCTCGGTCATGTCTACATAGTTCTCAAACCCGTAGGGTCCGCACGCTTAAGGTTTCGATGACAGTTATATTATGAGTTTATGAGTTTTGATGTACCGAAGGTTGTTCGGAGTCCTGGATGTGATTACGGACATGACGAGGAGTCTCAAAATGGTCGAGACATGAAGATTGATATATTGGAAGCCTATATTTGGATATTGGAAGTGTTCCGGTGAAATCGGGATTTTACCCGAGTACCGAGGGGTTACCGGAACCCCCCGGGGACTTAATTGGCCATAGTGGGCCTTAGTGGAGAAGAGGAGAGAGGCCAGGGCAGGGCCGCGCGCTCCTCCCCCTAGTCCGAATAGAACAAGGAGAGGGGGGCGGCGCCCCCCCTTCCTTCCTCTCTCTCCCTCCTCTTTCCCCCCTTCTCCAAGTCCAACAAGAAAAGGAGGGAGTCCTACTCCTAGTGGGAGTAGGACTCCCCATGGCGTGCCTCCTCCCTGGCCGGCCGCCCCCTCCCCCTTGCTCCTTTATATACGGGAGCAGGGGGGCACCTCTAGACACAACAATTGATCTCTTGATCTCTTAGCCGTGTGCGGTGCCCCCCTCCACCATAGTCCTCCTCGATAATATTGTAGCGGTGCTTAGGCGAAGCCCTGCGACGGTAGAACATCAAAATCATCACCATGTCGTCGTGCTGATGGAACTCTCCCTCGACACTCGGCTAGATCGGAGTTCGAGGGACGTCATTGAGCTGAACGTGAGCTAGAACTCGGAGGTGCCATAGTTTCGGTGCTTGATCGTTCGGGCCGTGAAGACGTACGACTACATCAACTGTGTTGTTCTAACGTTTCCGCTTTCGGTCTACGAGGGTACGTGGATGATACGTCTCCAACATATCTATAATTTTTGATTGCTCCATGCTACTTTATCTACTATTTTAGGCAATATTGGGCTTTACTATCCACTTTTATATTATTTTTGGGACTAACCTATTAACCGGAGGCCCAGCCCAGAATTGTTGTTTTATGCCTATTTCAGTGTTTCGAGGAAAAGGAATATCAGACGGAGTCAAAACGGAACGGAATCAACTGGAGAAGTTATTTTTGGAAGGAACGCAACCCGGGAGACTTGGAGTCCACGTCAAGGAAGAAACGAGGAAGGCACGAGGTAGGGGGGCGCGCCCACCCCCCTGGGCGCGCCCTCCACCCTCGTGGGGCCCTCGCAGCTCCACCGACGTACCCCTGCTCCTATATATACCAATATACCCTAAAACTTCCAGAACAGAAGATAGATCGGGAGTTCCGTCGCCACAAGCCTCTGTAGCCACCAAAAACCAATCGGGACCCTGTTCCGGCACCCTGCCGGAGGGGGATCCCATCACCGGTGGCCATCTTCATCATCCCGACGCTATGCATGACGAGGAGGGAGTAGTTCACCCTCGGGGCTGAGGGTATGTACCAGTAGCTATGTGTTTGATCTCTCTCTCTCTCTCTCGTGTTCTCTCTCGTGTTCCATCTATGGCACGATCTTGACGTATCCGGAGCTTTGCTATTGTAGTTGGATCTTATGATGTTTCTCCCCCTCTACTCTCTTGTGATGAATTGAGTTTCCCCTTTTGAAGTTATCTTATTGGATTGAGTCTTTTATGAACACTTGATGTATGTCTTGCGTGGGATAACCGTGGTGACAATGGGTTATTCTATTAATCCACTTGATGTATGTTTTGGTGATCAACTTGCGGGTTTTGTGACACTTGGGAACCTATGCATAGGGGTTGGCACACATTCTTGACTCTCCGGTAGAAATTTTGGGGCACTCTTTGAAGTACTTTTATGTTGGTTGGATGAATCTGAGATTGTGTGATGCATATCGTATAATCATGCCCACGGATAGTTGAGGTGACAATGGAGTATCTAGGTGACATTAGAGATTTGGTTGATTTGTATCTTAAGGTGTTATTCTAGTACGAACTCTTTTATAGATCGATCCGAAAGAATAACTTTGTGGTGATTTCGTACCCGACCATAATCTCTACGTTTGTTCTCCGCTATTAGTGGGTTTGGAGTGACTCTTTGTTGCATGTTGAGGGCTTGTCATATGTTATATCTATGTTATTATTGTTAAGAGAACTTGCACTAGTGAAAGTATGAACCCTAGGCCTTGTTTCCTATCATTCCAATACCGTTTACGCTCACTTTTACCGCTTGTTACCTTGCTGTTTTTATTATTTCAGATTACAAAAACCTATATCGACTATCTATTTTGCACTTGTATCACCATCTCTTCGCCGAACTAGTGCACCTATACAATTTGCCATTGTATTGGGTGTGTTGGGGACACAAGAGACTTTTTGTTATTTGGTTGCAGGGTTGCTTGAGAGAGACCATCTTCATCCTATGCCTCCTACGGATTGATAAACCTTAGGTCATCCACTTGAGGGAAATTTGCTACTGTCCTACAAACCTGTGCACTTGCAGGCCCAACAACGTCTACAAGAAGAAGGTTGTGTAGTAGACATCAAGCTCTTTTCTGGCGCCGTTGCCGGGGAGGCTAGGTAAGTGAAGGTATATCTTTAGATCTTGCAATTGAATATTTTTGTTTCTTGTTTTAGCACTAGTCTAGTTTATAAAAGAAAGTTACAAAAAAATGTAGTTGGGTTTGTCTCATACACTCACCTTTTTAATATCTTTTGTGAGTATGATGGAAAGGATAATTGTGCTCAACTGCTTGAAGAAGAAATCTATAGAATGTTTGGTAATAAATTTTTGAATGATGAGCATGATTGCAATGTTGTTAGTATGAATTCCTTGAATATCCATGATGCTAATGATATGCAAAGCCACAAGCTTGGGGAAGCTATGTTTGATGGAGATGATATTTTTGTCCCCCAAGCTTTGATGAGCAAATTTACTATGATGAAAGCATGCCTCCTATTTATGATGTTTATTGTGATGATACATATGCTATAAAGAAGAAGTTTGCTTATGTGGAGAGTAGAAAATTTTCTATGCTTGTAGATCATGAAAAGAATGCTTTAGGTGCTGGTTATATTGTTGAATTCATTCATGATGTTACTGAAAATTATTATGAGGGAGGAACATATGCTTGTAGGAATTGCAATAATGTCAAGTTTCCTCTCTATGTGCTTAAATTCTTGAAGTTATGCTTGTTGTACCATCCTATGCTAGTTGATTATTGTTCCCATAAGTTGTTTGCTCACGAAATCCCTATGCATAGGAAGTGGGTTAGACTTAAATGTGCTAGTCATATGCTTCATGATGCTCCGGTTATGTTTCAATTCTTATCTTTTATGTGAGCATCATTGTCATCATCATGCCTAGCTAAAAGGCATTAAAGAAAAGCGCTTGTTGGGAGACAACCCAATATTTATCCTTACTTTTTTTGTGTGTCCACATGATTATTCTTCTGTAGTAATCATGTTTTATAGCTTTTGTTTCAATAAAGTGCCAAGTAGAACCTTTGGGAAGACTTGGGTGAAGTTTATGTGATCTTGCTGTGAAAAACAGAAACTTTAGTGCTCACGAGATTAGCTGCCATTTTTTACTGGAGAGTGATTTTAGGTTGATTCTTTTTGAAGATGATTAATAGACAAATTTCTCAGGTCAAGCAATTTATTTCATAATCTTTGGTGTTCCAGAAGTATACGTTTTATATAGATTACTACAGACTGTTCTGTTTTTGACAGATTCTGTTTTCTATGTGTTGTTTGCTTATTTTGATGAATCTATGAGTAGTATCGGAGGGTATGAACCATAGATAAGTTGGAGTACAGTAGATATTACACCAATATGAATTTAGAATGAGTTCATTACAGTACCTAAGTGGTGGTTTTATTTTCTTATACTAACGGAGCTTATGAGTTTTGTTTTGAGTTTTGTGTGGTTGAAGTTTTCAAGTTTTGGGTAACGATTCGATGGACAATGGAATAAGGAGTGGAAAGATCCTAAGCTTGGGGATTCCCAAGGCACCCCAAGGTAATATTCAAGGATAACCAAGCAACTAAGCTTGGGGATGCCCCGGAAGGCATCCCCTCTTTCGTCTTCGTTCATCGGTAACTTTACTTGGAGCTATATTTTTATTCGCCACATGATATGTGTTTTGCTTGGAGCGTCAATTTCTTTTGTTAGTTTTTGCTTTCTGTTAGTTATAATTGTGTTTTGCCTCTTTAGTTTCAATAAAAAAGTCAAGGATAGCCTTTGCCATGCTTATTTTGCTAGTTTGCATGTTGCTGCTTGAAAACAGAAAGCTTACCGCTGTTGTAAAAATTCCCTAGAAAAGTCAGAGCATGGTTTAATGTTGAATCTTTTTGCATACCGAGCTCTGATAAATTTTCGCAGTGGGAATTTTAGTTCAGAATTTTTGGAGTCAGGAAAGTATTGATACTCTTGCATTCTTTACAGACTGTACTGTTTTGGCAGATTGCTGTTATGGTTGCATTGTTCGCGTATGTTTGCTTGTTTAATGATTCTATTTGAGGATAGGAGTATTAAATATACAGAGGCATTTAGTATGCAATGTTGAATAATAATTTAAGTGATTTTATACAGTATAATATGATAATGTTTTGCATTGGTTTATACTAACCTATCTCACGAGTTCTTGTTGAGTTTGTTGTGAATGAAGCTTTTGATAAAAAGAGAAACCATGATATGAGAGGAATTAAGGAGACACAAAAGCTCAAGCCTGGGGATGCCGATGGCACCCCAAGATAATATTTCAAGAAGTCTCAAGCATCTAAGCTTGGGGATGCCCCGGTAGGCATCCCACCTTTCTTCTTCAACAACTATCGGTTAGTATCGGTTGAGCCTAAGTTTTTGCTTCTTCACATGAGTTGTGCTATCCTTGCAATGTAGTTTTCTTTAGCTTTGCTTGCTGTTTGAATAAGTATAAAGATCTGAAATTCTTTAATGAGAGAGAGCCTTACACAAATTGGAATTTTCTAGAATACTCTATGTGCTTCACTTATATCTTTTGAGCTTGATAGTTTTTGCTCATAGTACTTCACTTATATCTTTTGAGCGTGATAATTTTTGCTCTAGTACTTCACTTATATCTTTTAGAGCACAGTGATGGATTTGTTTTAAAGAAACTATTGATCTCTCAGGCTTCACTTAGATTATTTTGAGAGTCGTTAATAGCATGGTAATTTGCTTAATGTTAATATACTTGGTATTCAAGATATGTGAAACTTTCCTTTGAGTGTGTTGAATACTAAGAAAAGTTTGATGCTTGATAATTGTTTTGAGATATGGAGGTGATAATATCAAAGTCATTCTAGTTTAGTAATTGTGAATTTGAGAAATGCTTGTGTTGAAGTTTGCAAGTCCCGTAGCATGCACGTATGGTTAAAGCTGTGTAACAAATTTGAAACATGAAGTGTACCTAGCTTGTGCATCCTTATGAGTGGCGGTCGGGGACGAGCGATGGTCTTTTCCTACCAATCTATCCCCCAAGGAGCATGCACGTAGTACTTGGTTTTTGATGACTTCTAAATTTTTGCAATAAGTATATCAGTTCTTTTGACTAATGTTGAGTCCATGGATTATACGCACTCTCACCTTTCCGCCTTTGCTAGCCTCTTCGATACCGTGCATTGCCCTTTCTCACCTTGAGAGTTGGTGCAAACTTCGCCGGTGCATCCAAACCCCGTGATACGATACGCTCTATCACACATAAACCTCCCTATATCTTCCTCAAAACAGCCACCATACCTACCTATCATGGCATTTCCATAGCCATTCCGAGATATATTGCCATGCAACTTCCATCATCATCATCATGACATACATTACTTTTGTCATATTGCCATTGCATGATCTTGTAGTTGACATCGTATTTGTGGCAAAGCCACCATGCATTATTTTCCATACATGTCATACTTGATTCATTGCACCATCTCGGTACACCGCCGGAGGCATTCATATAGAGTCATATCTTGTTCTAAGTTTCGAGTTGTAATCCTTACGTTGTAATCAATAGAAGTGTGATGATCATCATTGTTAGAGCATTCCCCAAAAAAAGAGAAAGGCCAAAAAAAAGAAGAAGAAAGGCCCAAAAAAAAGAAAAGAAAAGAAAAGGGCAATGCTACTATCTCTTTTTCCACACTTGTGCTTCAAAGTAGCACCTTGTTCCTCATGTAGTGAGTCTCATATATTGTGCTTCAAAGTAGCACCTTGTTCTTCATGTAGTGAGTCTCATAAGTTGTCTTTTCATACTAGTGGGAATTTTTCATTATAGAACTTGGCTTGTATATTCCTACGATGGGCTTCCTCAAATGCCCTAGGTCTTCGTGAGCAAGCGAGTTGGATGCACACCCACTAGTTTTCTTTTGTTGAGCATTCATAGCTCTAGTGCATCCGTTGCATGGCAATCCCTACTCACTCACATCGATATCTATTGATGGGCATCTCCATAGACCGTTGATACGCCTAGTTGATGTGAGAATTTCTCCATTTTTTTTCTTCTCCACACAATCCCCATCATCATATTCTATTCCACCCATAGTGCTATATCCATGGCTCACGCTCATGTATTGCCTGAAGGTTGAAAAAGTTTGAAATTATTTAATTATGAAACAATTGCTTGGCTTGTCATCGGGGGTATAGAAGTTGGGAACATCTTTGTGTGACGAAAATGAAGCATAGCCTAACTATATGATTTTGTAGGGATGAACTTTCTTTTGCCATGTTATTTTGAGAAGACATGATCACTTTGATTAGTATGCTTAAAGTATTATTATTTTTGTGTCAATATGAACTTTTGTCTTGAATCTTTCGGATCTGAATATTCATATCACAATTAAGAAGATTTACATTGAAATTATGCCAAAGTATCACTCCGCATCAAAAATTCTTTTTTATCATTTACCTACTCGAGGACGAGCAGGATTTAAGCTTGGGGATGCTTGATACGTCTCCAACGTATCTATAATTTTTGACTGCTCCATGCTACTTTATCTACTGTTTTAGGCAATATTGGGCTTTATTATCCACTTTTATATTATTTTTGGGACTAACCTATTAACCGGAGGCCCAACCTAGATTTGCTGTTTTATGCCTATTTCAGTGTTTCGAGGAAAAGGAATATCAGACGGAGTCAAAACGGAACAGAATCAACTGGAGAAGTTATTTTTGGAAGGAAAGCAACCCGGGAGACTTGGAGTCCACGTCAAGGAAGAAACGAGGAAGGCACGAGGTAGGGGGGCGCGCCCACCCCCCTGGGCGGGCCCTCCACCCTCGTGGGGCCCTCGTAGCTCCACCGACGTACCCCCTGCTCCTATATATACCAATATACCCTAAAACTTCTAGAATAGAAGATAGATCGGGAGTTCCGCCGCCGCAAGCTTCTGTAGCCACCAAAAACCAATCGGGACCCTGTTCCGGCACCCTACCGGAGGGGGATCCCATCACCGGTGGCCATCTTCATCATCCCGGCGCTATCCATGACGAGGAGGGAGTAGTTCACCCTCGGGGCTGAGGGTATGTACCAGTAGCTATGTGTTTGATCTCTCTCTCTCTCTCTCTCTCTCGTGTTCTCTCTTGTGTTCCATCGATGGCACGATCTTGATGTATCCCGAGCTTTGCTATTGTAGTTGGATCTTATGATGTTTCTCCCCCTCTACTCTCTTGTGATGAATTGAGTTTCCCCTTTTGAAGTTATCTTATTGGATTGAGTCTTTTATGAACACTTGATGTATGTCTTGCATGGGATAACCGTGGTGACAATGGGTTATTCTATTGATCCACTTGATGTATGTTTTGGTGATCAACTTGCGGGTTTTGTGACACTTGGGAACCTATGCATAGGGGTTGGCACATGTTCTTGACTCTCCGGTAGAAATTTTGGGGCACTCTTTGAAGTACTTTTATGTTGGTTGGATGAATCTGAGATTGTGTGTTGCATATCGTATAATCATGCCCACGGATACTTGAGGTGACAATGGAGTATCTAGGTGACATTAGGGTTTTGGTTGATTTTTATCTTAAGGTGTTATTCTAGTACGAACTCTTTTATAGATCGATCCGAAAGAATAACTTTGTGGTGGTTTCGTACCCGACCATAATCTCTACGTTTGTTCTCCGCTATTAGTGGCTTTGGAGTGACTCTTTGTTGCATGTTGAGGGCTTGTCATATGTTCTATCTATGTTATTATTGTTGAGAGAACTTGCACTAGTGAAAGTATGAACCCTAGGCCTTGTTTCCTATCATTGCAATACCGTTTACACTCACTTTTACCGCTTGTTACCTTGCTGTTTTTATTATTTCAGATTACAAAAACCTATATGTACTATCTATTTTGCACTTGTATCACCATCTCTTCGCCGAACTAGTGCACCTATACAATTTGCCATTGTATTGGGTGTGTTGGGGACACAAGAGACTTTTTTTTATTTGGTTGCAGGGTTGCTTGAGAGAGACTGTCGGTGTCAAAACCGGCGGATCCCGGGTAGGGGGTCCCAAACTGTGCGTCTAGGCGGATGGTAACAGGAGACAAGGGACACGATGTTTTTACCCAGGTTCGGGCCCTCTCGATGGAGGTAAAACCCTACTCCTGCTTGATTGATATTGATGATATGGGTAGTACAAGAGTGGATCTACCACGAGATCAAGGAGGCTAAACCCTAGAAGCTAGCCTATGGTATGATTGTTGTAATGGTTGTGTCCTACGGACTAAAACCCTTCGGTTTATATAGACACCGGAGAGGGCTAGGGTTACACAGAGTCGGTTACAATGGTAGGAGATCTACATATCCGTATTGCCAAGCTTGCCTTCCACGCCAAGGAAAGTCCCATCCGGACACGGGACGAAGTATTCAATCTTGCATCTTCATAGTCTTGGAGTCCGGCCGATGATGATAGTCCGGCTATCCAGACACCCCCTAGTCCAGGACTCCCTCAGTAGCCCCCGAACCAGGCTTCAATGACGACAAGTCCAGCGCATACATAGTCTTCGGCGTTGCAAGGCGGGTTCTCCTCCAAATTCCATGTGCTTGCCGAATAGTGTCCGGCTTCCTTATGAACGTTTCGCTCCTTGGCTTCCGCGCCCAATAATGGCCCTCTTCCACGCGTCGCACGAATGCGAAAAGCCAGGGTATCTTTTATGTTTTACCCCCTAGCCGCGCAAATAATCCGCCTATAAGAGAGATAAGAATCCAGATCCAAATCACACCATTCTCCTTCCGCGAGTACTCATCGGAGCGCTTCTGACCTGAAACCCATTCCATCATGGACCGTCGACGTGGCTCCTCCTCTCGTGCTCCCAGCCCTCCGCCAGGAGATTGGAGGAGTTGTTCGGTTCCGCACAACGAGCTGGTGAAGCTTCAAGCGGAGGGATATCTTCCTCCGGCCTTCATGGCCCGATCCGAGCCGGGATGGCCACCTACAAAGGTGGGAAGCAAGCGGAGGCCACCCCTAGCCCCTCTACAGGAGAGCGGGTGTGTTTTGTCCCTTATCTAATAAGGGGGCTTGGATTTCCCATACATCCGTTCCTCCGCGGGCTTCTGGAGTTCTACGGACTCCAGCTCCATCACCTCACGCCCGCCTCTTTTCTGCACATCGCGGGTTTCATAGCTCTTTGCGAGCTATTCCTGGGCATCGAGCCCCATTTTGCGCTGTGGAAGAGGCTATTCTGCCTCGTACCCCGTTCTCACAAGGGGTCAATATATCAAGTTGGCGGCGCCGAAATATGGCGCATCGCCGGGACCGGATATCCATCCGGAACCCCAAAGAAGGCGTCCGAAGACTGGCCTTCGGAATGGTTCTATATAGAAGACGCTCCCCTGCCAGACCCAGTTCAGGTCGGCCTCCCGGAGTTCAGTAGGGCTCCTCTGAAGAAACGCCTAAGTTGGCGCCCACGGAGCCCTCAACTGGAGGAAGACAAGGGCGTTCATTATTTGATGGGCCGGATAAGATTGCTAGCCCATTCCGGATTGACCATGATCGGAGTCATGGCCACGTGCATAATGTGGGGGGTGCAGCCGCTGCAATACAGGGGCCACCCCATGTGGGATTTCAACGGGGAAAATGATGCCACCCGTCATGGCCGCAAAGGGCCGGAATCGGCCGAAGATCTGGTAAAGATTCCGTCCGGCCTGTACAAGGGGGAGAAGGAGGACTTCCTCCAGATGAGCCCATTGAATGGGTTCTCCATGAATAACCCTCGGCGCTGGGTAAGCAGACATTTTATTTATCCGACCCATGCCTTCAAAGTTTAAGTACCTTACTTTATGATTTCGACGCAGGAGCTGCGTCGGGATGTGGAGGGCATACATAGTCCGGCTCGACAACCCGAGGATCCAGGAAGATCCCTTGATCCGACCTCCGAAGAGGATCCGGACATAAAGGTGGAGCTAATCGACGGGGTGTTCCACCAACTCAGCATGGACAATGCTCTAGTCGCCATTACGGCTGACTACCCCGGTTTGTTACCGGCTTCCCAGGTACTTATGACCGAAGTCCTGACACCATTGTTTTATCCTTGCGCATTCCTGACCACCGTACATAACGGTGTCTTGCAGGAGGCGCCTTCAGGGCGGGAAGCCGAACCCGCGGCGGCTGACCAACAAGGGTCAGTTCGACCCCGCAGGCGGAAGAGGGGTGCGGTGCGAATCAAAACGTCACCGCAACGGTATAACTCGCGACCGTTATTTAGGAAAAGATTCCTAGGGTGTGTTATTAATGCTCATAACTTTTTCAGAAGAAAGAGCGCTCGCCGGACTGTGCCCGGCGAGGTTGCCACCCCGGCCTCCGCCAGCCAGGCTCCACCGCCTGGTCCGAAGGGGGAGGCGAGCGCAAGGCGCGAGCCGGATACTCCTCCAACGGAGGATGCCGACAGGTTGTCCGCCACCAGGTTTGAGGTGGAGAGTGCCATGAACCATAGGCGTCGCAGACAGTTTTTCGTGACGCGTGTCTCTCCCCTGAGGCGTTGAATGCCTTTAACGCGGGAGATGCGCACCTTCGTGCTGCTCAAGATGGTTTGACCAGAGCCACGGAGCAGTATGTAAAAGACATACGGGTAAGGGATTATAATAGCGGTATATGCCAGTAGCCCCGAGACTTAAAGTAGTTAAAATAACTGATTTAAGGATCTTTTAATGTGCAAGATCTTACAGAGAAGAATACCCAATTGTCCTAGGAGCTACAAGAGTGCAAGGCCCGACTTGAGGCCGCACTCGCTGCCGCAGGAGGAGACACAGAGACCCCTCCTGGTAACGCATTATTTCAAAAAGATAAGCGGTGTACGGCGTGCGTGTAAATCTGACAATGATATTGCAGATGTTGCCGGACTGGATCCGGACAAGCAACACCTGCTGCGCCAGCTGAAGGCCGGTGAGAGGGTGCTTATGAAGGTACAGCAGGAGAGGAACAAACTCCAGGATGCCCACACCCAGCTTGGGGAAGAGCTGAAAGGTGTTCGGGCCGAGCTGTCTGGCTCCGTGAAGGAGAATCAACGGCTTCATCGCGGCATCTATGGTAAGTGCTTGAGTGAATTCTTTTGAAAAGAAGAGTTCGGCGAGGAAGCCTATTGACAGAAATATGTCTGTAGGTGCGCTCACAGGTCGCCCTGCGGAGGAAATGCCCGTTTCGACGGGTGACCAACTTCTCGAGCTGGTGCAACTGCTCGAACGTGTTCGGCAGGCGATGAGTGGTGTCGTCCAGGCCCTGTGGTCATCTGTTTCCCTACCCGAGGGCCTTGGAGAGCTTGCGGAGAAGCTTTAGGGAGCACGGCAGCGCTTCCGCTTATGGAAGATATCGGCCTGCCGTCAAGGTGCCAGGGAGGCCTGGGCCATGGTGAAGACGCGGTACAAGAAGGCGGATCCAAACCACATGGCCGAGGTCGGACCTGTGGGGCCCGATGGGAAGGAGATCCCTGTGAGCTTAGTGTTCGACCAAGTAGAGTTGGCCACTAAGTATTCCCAATGGGACTGTAAATTAGACAGCCTGTTAGACGGGATTGAGGAGGACTACAGTCAGTCAATTTGACGATGTATTTAAAATGACATGTAAAATGCCTTCTAGCCGGATTGTAGATCGTTTGTCTTTGCCGACCTTTTCGCTTCGACCTCGGGACCCTAGAGTCCGGAGTGTGTTCGAATACCTTCTCGGTTATGTCAAAACCGGGGCATGCATGGAGACCAGGCGTAGGGGTCATTAGTGCTTTATCAGACAAGTGCCCAACTAGTTATGTTATATTACATGGTTAGTAAGAAACATCTTCCAGGGAGAATAGTTCCGTTAAGGGTTCCTTTCCCTGGGAGGCATGCCCTAAAGTGCATGTCCGGACTGCGAAAAAAGCAGGAAAACATCTGGGGGCAGATAAAAATATGTAAAAAAATCATATTTCGAGTCACCGACCGAATATTCCCTTAAGAACGCTAGCTTTCGGCTTCACCCAGTCTGAGGTACACATCTGGCTGACCCGACAGTAACAATCACAGAGGTGCTCCCTTTACCTCCTAGCCGAACAATCGGGAACGTAGGGGTAAGCACAGGAGCCAGGCAACCCAGCTTGGCCAAAACTTAAGTAATATCGATGCATATAATGGTGAACAAAAGGTACATGTGGAAGTTTGACACATGTGCCGGGCATGAAGCCCGTATAAGTAAGATTCTGGTAAAGAAGCCCCCAGGTATAATGAGTGCGGATAGCACATCAAGTGTGTGCGAGCAATGCGCAAATATGCCCTCACGGGCTTTTATAAAAAAAGGGTGGGAGAAGGCAGAGAAACAAAAGACAGCTGAATTGTGAAAATGTGGAGGAAGGAGACGAACTCTTAGTCCGGTGCTAGGCGTAGAATCTTCGGAGGCGGGCTGCGTTCCATGGGTTCAGCTCGAGTCGGTTATCCGATGCATTCCGCAGACGGTATGCTCCGCCGGTCAAGACTTGGTCGATGATGAAGGGACCTTCCCATTTGGGCTTGAGTCTGTCCTTTTTCTTGTCCGGCAGGCGTAGAACTAGTTCGCCAACATTGTAAGTTTTAGCCCGTACTTCTCTGCTTTGATATCTTCGAGCCTGCTGCTGATAGAATGCGGAACGGGCCTTTGCCACGTCGCGTTCCTCCTCCAATGCGTCCAAGCTGTCCTGCCGATCCAGCTTGGCTTATCTTTCTTCGTACATGCGCACTCGAGGTGAGTCATGAATTATGTCGCAGGGCAAAACTGCCTCTGCGCCGTATACCATGAAGAATGGTGTGAAACTGGTGGTACGGTTTGGCGTGGTCCGCAGCCCCCAGAGCACGGAGTCGAGCTCCTCTACCCAGTGCGTGTTAGATTCCGTAAGGGACCGCACTAGTCTGGGCTTGATGCCGCTCATTATCAGACCATTTGCTCGCTCAACTTGACCGTTGGTTTGAGGGTGATAGACTGAAGCGTAATCGAGCTTGATGCCCATATTTTTGCACCAGAGTTTGACCTCGTCGGCCATGAAGTTCATGTCGTTATCGGTGATGATGCTATGGGGGACGCCATAACGGTGTACTACCCCGGATATGAAGTCTATCACTGGTCCGGACTCTGCCGTTTTAACTGGCTTGGCCTCTATCCATTTCGTGAATTTGTCTACCATGACCAATAGGTACCTTTGCTTGTGGGTTCCCCCTTTAAGGGGTCCAACCATGTCAAGCCCCCAGACCGCGAACGGCCAGGTAATGGGTATAGTTTTGAGGGCGGTAGGTGGCATATGGCTCTGATTACCAAAGAGCTGACAACCGACGCATCTTTGGACTAAGTCCTGAGCATCTGCCCGGGCCGTCGGCCAATAAAATCCTGTACGGAATGCCTTGCCTACAAGGGCCCGGGCTGCGGCGTGGTGTCCGCCTAGTCCGGCATGAATTTGAGCCAGAAGGTTTCTCCCTTCCTCTTCGAAGATACACCTTTGAAGGACTCCGGTTGTGCTTTTTTTATAAAGTTCTCCCCCGTGGACCTTGTAGGCTTTAGATCGCCGAACTATGCAGCAGGCCTCATTTTGGTCTTCGGGAAGTTCCTGCCTAATTAAGTAGGTTAGGAATGGCTCTGTCCACGGGGCGATTACTGCCATTATTTAGTGGGCCGAAGGTGTTATTTCGTCGGCTGAGCCGCCGATTATGTCAGATTGCTTTGTGTTGGGTGGTGCGGCTGCTTCTGGGTTGTTATTTCCGGACTCCTCTTCCCATAGTACGGATGGCTTAAAGAGCCGTTCCAGGAAGATGTTTGGAGGGATAGCATCGCGTTTCGCGCCGATGCATGCCAATACGTCAGCTGCTTGGTTATTATCTCGGGCTACGTGGTGGAATTCGAGTCCTTCGAACCGAGCTGACATTTTGAGGACAACGTTACGATAGGCTGCCATTTTCGGATCCTTGGCATCAAAGTCTCCATTTACTTGGGATATTGCAAGGTTTGAATCCCCGTGCACCTCTAGGCGTTGAATGCCCATGGAGATTGCCATCCGGAGGCCATGTAGGAGGGCCTCGTATTCGGCTGCATTGTTGGAGTCTGTGTACATTATTTGAAGTACGTATTGGACTGTGTCCCCGGTCGGGGACGTCAATACGACGCCATCCCCCAAGCCGGCCAACATTTTGGAGCCGTCGAAATGCATAATCCAATTGGAGTATGCGCCGTACTCTTTAGGGAGTTCGGCTTCAGTCCATTCAGCGACAAAGTCAGCCAAGACTTGTGACTTTATAGCTCGCCGAGGTTTGTAAGTTATATCGAATGGTAAGAGCTCAATGGCCCATTTTGCAATCCTGCCCGTCGCGTCGCGGTTGTTTATAATGTCGCTGAGGGGCACTTCGGAGGCCACTGTTATCGAACACTCTTGAAAGTAGTGTCGAAGCTTCCAGGATGCCATGAACACCGCGTACGCTATCTTTTGGTAATGCGGGTACCGGGACTTGCAGGGAGTTAGGACAGTGGATACGTAGTACACTGGTTTTTGAAGAGGGAATTTATGCCCTTCTGTTTCTCGTTCAACGACGAGCACTGCGCTTACAACTTGATGTGTTGCCGCAATATATAACAACATTGGTTCGCCCAGGTTAGGCGCAGCCAGGACCGGATTTGTTGCCAATACGGCCTTTATTTCTTTGAGTCCGGCAGTGGTGGCATCCGTCCACTCGAAATGTTCGGTGCGCTTAAGGAGGCGATAGAGGGGCAATGCCTTTTCTCCCAAACGGGAGATGAAGCGGCTTAGAGCCGCCACGCATCCAGTCAATTTTTGTATTTGTTTGAGGTCTTTTGGAATGTCCAGCTGTGATAGAGCTCGGATCTTGGCTGGGTTTGCTTCAATTCCTCTACTGGATACGATGAAGCCCAGGAGCTTTCCGGCTGGTACGCCGAAAACGCATTTTTCCGGATTCAGCTTGATGTCATATGCTCGGAGGTTGTTGAATGTGAGCCTCAAATCATCTATTAGAGTTTCGACGCGTTTGGTTTTGACGACTATGTCGTCTATGTATGCCTCTACTATTTTGCCGATCTGGGTAGCCAGACATGTCTGAATCATGCACTGATATGTTGCGCTGGCGTTTTTGAGTCCGAAGGGCATCGTGTTGAAGCAGAATGGTCCATATGGAGTAATGAACGCCGTTGCGGCTTGGTCCGCCTCCGCCATCTTAATTTGATGGTAGCCGGAGTATGCGTCAAGGAAGCACAATGAATCGTGCCCTGCAGTAGCATCGATTATTTGGTCGATGCAGGGAAGGGGGAAGGGATCCTTTGGGCAAGCCTTATTGAGGTCTTTAAAATCGACACATAGGCGCCAGGATTTATCCTTCTTTGGTACCATTACCAGGTTTGCAAGCCAGTCCGAATGTTTGATGTCTCTGATGAATCCGGCTTCCAGTAGTTTGGCTAGCTTCTCTCCCATTGCCTGTCTTTTGGGTTCGGAAAAGCGCCGAAGAGCCTATTTGACTGGCTTGAATCCTTTTAGGATGTTTAGGCTGTGTTCCGCCAGTCTGCGTGGGATTCCTGGCATATCTGAAGGGTGCCAGGCGAAGATGTCCCAATTTTTCTGAAGGAATTCTCATAGTGCGGCGTCTACATCAGGGTTCAACTGTGCCCCGATGGAGGCCGTCTTTGTTGGGTCCGTTGGATGGACCTGGAATTTGACTATTTCGTCAGCTGGTTTAAAGGAGGTCAACTTGGATCTCTTATCGAGTATCACATCATCCCTATTCACCGTAGAGCGCAGCGCGGTGAATTCCTCTGCAGCTAGGGCTTCGGATAGTGCCTCCAGGGCTAATGCGGCTGTCTTGTTTTCGGCGCGGAGTGCTGTGTCCGGATCACTAACGAGAGTGATTATTCTGCCGGGCCCGGGCATCTTAAGCTTCATGTACCCGTAATGGGGTATGGCTTGAAAAATTGTGAATGCCTCCCGTCCTAATATAGCGTGATATCCACTGCTGAACAGGGCCACTTGGAACGTGACCTCTTCGGACCTGTAATTGTCCGGCGAGCCAAACACCACATCAAGTGTGATTTTTCCTGTGCAGTGCGCTTCCCGACTAGGGATTATTCCTCTAAAGGTTGTGCTGCTTCGCTCAATGCGACTCCAGTCTATTTCCATTTTTTGAAGAGTTTCCTCGTAGATGAGGTTTAATCCGTTGCCGCCATCCATGAGTACCTTGGTAAGGAGAAAGCCGTCCACTATTGGACTGAGGACCAATGCGTCTGGTGCTCTTGCTGTTCGGAATTTAGGTTCGTTGCTGGCGTTGAAGGTAATGGCCGTGTCGCTCCATGGATTTGTTGTTGCTACTTGGTAGACTTCGGCGAGGTTGCGGATTGTTCGTTTCCGCATGTTATTTGATGCGAAGGTCTCGAAGACTGTTGACACCGTACTGGTATTGTTGGAGTGGCTCTCCGAGGCTAGAAGCTCTTCGCCACTTTTGGCCACCTGCCGCAGTATCCAGCATGCTCGAAGGCTATGTGATGGAGTGGCGCCTTCTGTACTGTGAATTTTACAGGGTCCGCTGAGCCAACCCTCCTGTACGATTCCGTGCCCTTTACGGGGTTTTTGCTTTTTGGTTTTTGTACCTGGTGACTGAGTGTGATGCATCCTTTTGTTTCGGACTAGGGTTGTATTCGGGGCCGGATTGTCCCAAAACTTAGTTTCGGTTTTCCGGAAACTCTCCATCGCACAGTACTTTCGTACTATGGACGCCAGATTGGCGAAGCGTGTAATTTCGCGATGACTGACGGCGTTCAGGATTCCCTCGTCCGTGCAATTATTGCAAAAAATTGAAATTGTGTTTTCCTCACGGTAGTCCTTTATCCTGTCCATAACCAGGAGGAATCTGGCCCAGTAATGGTGTACTGTTTCGGTGGGCTCTTGCCGAATTTGGGATAGATCGCATATGTCTGGGTGGGTGGGTGGAATTAAGTCCGGAACCCTACCCATCTCGAGGCCTAAGGGCCGAAAAGTTTCCGAATTTGGAAGCTTGGATTGCTGGACATTGTCCAACGAGTCCGGTCTGATGCCTGACTTTAGGTTCAGTGCTCGATCGAAGTCCGTCCCTCCGCGGAAATCAGACATGGAGGGTTCGGAAGTCCGGACATGACTAGTTTTCAATACAGGAGAAGAGTCGCCGCGACGTTCCTCTACCACCGCAATGTGGTGGGTAACCTGGAGAGAGTTAATTTCTCTCAGATCGGTTTTAAGCCCAATCTGATTGTAGTCTGTAGCGACTCCCAGGGCGGCTATGCGATCCAAGAGTTTGTTTACGAACGAGAGCTCTATTGGATCCAGCTGCTCGGCGAATTCTGAGTCGATGTGAAGATTGCTTTTGATGACCTGAGAGGTCGTCGTTGAAGCGGTGGCCGAACAGGCGGCCATAAGAAAACCACCTAGCCGGATAGTTTGGCCGGCGGCCAAAGCTCCTTTGGTGATGGTTCCGTCTTTAAAGACGGGAAGAGGCATCCTTCCTGATCGCGACGGCACAGAGGAACTCTCAATGAAAGCACCAATGTCGGTGTCAAAACTGGCAGATCTCGGGTAGGGGGTCCCGAACTGTGCGTCTAGGCGGATGGTAACAGGAGACAAGGGACACGATGTTTTTACCTAGGTTCGGGCCCTCTCAATGGAGGTAAAACCCTACTCCTGCTTGATTGATATTGATGATATGGGTAGTACAAGAGTGGATCTACCACGAGATCAAGGAGGCCAAACCCTAGAAGCTAGCCTATGGTATGATTGTTGTAATGGTTGTGTCCTACGGACTAAAACCCTCTGGTTTATATAGACACCGGAGAGGGCTAGGGTTACACAGAGTCGGTTACAATGGTAGGAGATCTACATATCCGTATCGCCAAGCTTGCCTTCCACGCCAAGGAAAGTCCCATCCAGACACGGGACGAAGTATTCAATCTTGCATCTTCATAGTCTTGGAGTCCGGCCGATGATGATAGTCTGGCTATCCGGACACCCCCTAGTCCAGGACTCCCTCAGAGACCATCTTCATCCTATGCCTCCTACGTATTGATAAACCTTAGGTCATCCACTTGAGAGAAATTTGCTACTGTCCTACAAACCTGTGCACTTGCAGGCCCAACAACGTCTACAAGAAGAAGGTTGTGTATTAGACATCAAGCTCTTTTCTGGCGTCGTTGCCAGGGAGGCTAGGTAAGTGAAGGTATATCTTCAGATCTTGCAATTGAATCTTTTTGTTTCTTGTTTTAGCACTAGTCTAGTTTATAAAAGAAAATTACAAAAAAATGGAGTTGAGTTTGTCTCATACACTTCACCTTTTTAATATCTTTTGTGAGTATGATGGAAAGGATAATTGTGCTCAAGTGCTTGAAGAAGAAATCTATAGAATGTTTGGTACTAAATTTTTGAATGATGAGCATGATTGGAATGTTGTTAGTATGAATTCCTTGAATATCCATGATGATAATGATATGCAAAGCCACAAGCTTGGGGAAGCTATGTTTGATGTAGATACGTTGGAGACGAATCAAGCATCCCCAAGCTTAATTCCTGCTCGTCCTTTAGTAGGTAAATGATAAAAACAGAATTTTTGATGTGGAATGCTACCTAGCATATTTCTCAATGTAATTTTCATTATTGTGACATGAATGCTCAGATCCACATGATTCAAGATAAAAGTTCATATTAACACAAAAATAGTAATACTTCAAGCATACTGACAAGTAATCATGTCTTATAAAAATAACATACCCAATGAAAGATTATCCCTACAAAATCTTATAGTTAGGTTATGCTTCATTTTCGTCACACAAAATACTCCCATCATGCACAACCCCTGTTTCAGCCAAGCAATTGGTTCATACTTTTTAATGCGCTTTAGCCTTTTTTAACTCTCACACAATACATGAGCATAAGCCATGCATATAGCACTATGGGTGGATAGAATATGATGACGGAGGTTGTGTCGAGAAGACAAAAAGGGAAAAAGTATCACATTGCTAGGCGTATCAATGGGCTATGGAGGTGCCCATTAATAGATATCAATGTGAGTGAGTAGGGATTTCCATGCAATGGATGCACTAGAGCTATAAATGTATGAAAGCTCAAGAAAAGAAACTAAGTGCGTGTGCATCCAACTTGCTTGCTCACGAAGACCTAGGGCATTTTGAGGAAGCCCATCATTGGAATATACAAGCCAAGTTCTATAATGAAAAATTCCCACTAGTATATGAAAGTGACAAAATAAGAGACTCTCTATCATAAAGGTCATGGTGCTACTTTGAAGCACAAGTGTGGAAAAGGATAGTAACATTGTCCCCCCCCCTTTTTTGGGCCTTCCTTTTTTATTTGGCCTTTCTCCCTTTTTTTGGCCTTTCTTTTCAAGGGACAATGCTCTAATAATGATGATCATCACACTTTTATTTACTTACAACTCATGGATTACAGCTCGATACTAGAACAAAATATGACTCTATATGAGTGCCTCCGGTAGTGTACTGGGATGGGCAATGAATCAAGAGGGACATGTATGAAAAATTATGCATGGTGGCTTTTCCACAAATACGATGTCAACTACATGATCATGCAAGGCAATATGACAATGATGAAATGTGTCATAATAAATGAAACGGTGGAAAGTTGCATGGCAATATATCTCGGAATGGCTATGGTAATGCCATAATAGGTAGGTATGGTGGCTGTTTTGAGGAAGATATAAGGAGGTTTATGTGTGATCACTGTTCAAAAAATCTTCCGATTCAGCGATTTATCATCTGATTTATCGTTACTCTTGGGGTGACCGATAAGATTATGCCTTATCTTCATCGTTTATCATTTGGGATGATTTATCGCTATGACAAGCGATTTATTGGGAATCTACCAATAAATCGGGCCTATTCATAGCACTATGTTTGCAAAAACTATGTTTATTTGCATTTTGTGGTCCTTGTTACGCAATATGTATTGTTTTCCTATTTTTTATCATTATACATGGATTCAAAGGCTAGGAATCAAGGTAACACTTCTGTCCAATATTGTTTTGGTATTGAATATATCATATTTTAGTGTTGGGAACCTGGGATTTGCAAAAAAAGTCTGATTAATAGTCAACCGATAAAATTGATTAATCAGCTGATTTCCGATTAATCCCTAGTCCCTAGTTGACCGAGACGCTAACGATAAGCGATATCCTCAACATTGTGTGTGATAGAGCATATCGTATCACGGGGTTCGGATGCACCGGCGAAGTTTGCACCAACTCTCAAGGTCAGAAAGGGTAATGTGGGTTACCGTAGAGGCTAGCAATGATGGAAGGGTAAGAGTGCGTATAATCCATGGACTCACATTAGTCATAAAGAACTCATATACTTATTGCAAAAGTTTATTAGCCCTCGAAGCAAAGTACTACTACACATGCTCCTAGGGGAAGGGTTGGTAGGAGTTAACCATCGCGTAATTCCGACCTCCACTCATAAGGAAGGCAATCAAAAGAGCAACCCATGCTACAAATTTGTTACACAACTTTCACCAAGCGTGCATGCTACGGGACTTGCCAACTTTAACACAAGTATTTCTACATTTCATAATTACCCAACTAGCATGAATCTAACATTACCACCTTTATATCTCAAAACAATTACCAAGTATCAAATTTATCATAGTATTCAATGCACTTTCTATGATAGTTTTATTATACCCAACTTGGATGCCCATCATGTTAGGACCAATTTTATAACCAAAGCGAATACCATGCTGTTCTAAAAGACTCTCAAAATAATATAAGTGAAGCATGAGAGATCAATAATTTCTACAAAATAAAACCACTGTCGTGCTCTAAAAAGATATAAGTGAAGCACTAGAGCAAATGACAAACTACTCTGAAAGATATAAGTGAAGATCAATGAGTAGTCAAATAATTGTGCAACTATGTGAAGACTCTCTAACATTTAAGAATTTCAGATCTTGGTATTTTATTCAAACAGCAAGTAAAACAAAACAAAATGACATTTCAAGGATAGCACACATCATGTGAAGAAGTAAAAACTTAGGTTTAATCGATACTAACCGGCAACTGATGAAGAAGAAAGGTGGGATGCCTACCGGGGCATCCCCAAGCTTGGATGCTTGAGACTTCTTGAAATATTACCTTGGGGTGCCTTGGGCATCCCCAAACTTGAGATTTTGTGTCTCCTTAATTCGGTTATATCATGGCTTCCCTACATCTTAAAAACTTCATCCACACAAAACTCAACAAGAACTCATGAGATAATTTAGTATAAATCAACGCAATAACCTTATCATTCTCTACTTTAGCTGTTACGTCTTGAGCTTCCGTTGGTTTTCCTGGAAGAGGAAAGGGTGATGTAGCAATAGTAGTGTAAGTATTTCCCTTAGTTTTTGAGAACCAAGGTATCAATCCAGTAGGAGGCTCCTCAAAAGTCCCACGCACCTACACAAACAAACAAGAACCTCACAACCAATGCAAGAAAGGGGTTGTCAATCCCTTCACGGCCACTTGCGAAAGTGAGATCTGATAGATATAATATGATAACATAAATATAATTTTGGTATTTTATAATATAGATAGGAAAATTAAAGATGCAAATAAAAGTAGATTGAAAGCTTATATGATAAAAGATAGACCCAGAGGCCATAGGTTTCACTAGTGGCTTCTCTCAAGATAGCATAAGTATTACGGTGGGTGAACAAATTACTGTCGAGCAATTGATAGAAAAGCGAATAATTATGAGATTATCTAGGCATGATCATGTATATAGGCATCATGTCCGTGACAAGTAGACCGACTCCTGCCTACATCTACTACTATTACTCCACACATCGACCGCTATCCAACATGCATCTAGAGTATTAAGTTCATAAAGAACAGAGTAACGCATTAAGAAAGATGACATGATGTAGAGGGATAAACTCATGCAATATGATATAAACCCCATCTTTTTATCCTCGATGGCAACAATACAATATGTGCCTTGCTGCCCCTGCTGTCACTGGGAAAGGACACTGCAAGATTGAACCCAAAGCTAAGCACTTCTCCCATTGCAAGAAAGATCAATCTAGTAGGCCAAACCAAACTGATAATTCGAAGAGACTTGCAAAGATAACTTAATCACACATACAAGAATTCATAGGATATTCAAATATTTCCCATATATAAACTTGATCATAAACCCACAATTCATCGGATCTCGACAAACACACCGCAAAAAGAGTTACATCAAATAGATCTCCAAGAAGATCGAGGAGAACATGGTATTGAGATCCAAAGAGAGAGAAGAAGCCATCTAGCTAATAACTATGGACCCGAAGGTCTGTGGTAAACTACTCACAACTCATCGGAGAGGCCTTGGAGATGATGTAGAGGCCCTCCATGGTCGATTCCCCCTCCGGCGGAGCGCCGGTGAAGGCTCCAATATGGGATCTCGCGGATACAGAAGGTTACAGCGGTGGAATTAGGTTTTCGTTTGCTCCCCTGATGTTCTCGGGGTACGTGGGTATATATAGGAGGAACAAGTAGGTCGGTGGACGCCCGAGGGGCCCACGAGATAGGGGGGCGTGCCTAGTAGGGGGGGCGCCCTCAACCCTCGTGGTCAGCTCGGTGGTTGCTTGACTTCCACTCCAAGTCCTCTGGATCACGTTCGTTCCAAAAATCATGCTCCCAAAGGTTTCATTCCGTTTGGACTCCGTTTCATACTCCTTTTCTTCGAAACACTGAAATAGGCAAAAAAAAACAGCAATACGTGTTGGGCCTCCGGTTAGCAGGTTTGTCCCAAAAATGATATAAATGTGTAAAGTAAAGCCCATAAACATCCAAAACGGGTAATATAATAGCATGGAACAACCAAAAATTATAGATACATTGGAGACATATCAAGCATCCCCAAGCTTAATTCCAGCTCGTCCTCGAGTAGGTAAATGGTAAAAAAAAATTGATGTGGAATGCTACCTAGCATAATTCTCAATGTAATTTTATTAATTGTGGCATGAATGTTCAGATCCAAATGATTCAAAATAAAAGTTCATATTGACATAAGAAATAATAATACTTCAAGTATACTAATGAAGCAATCATGTCTTCTCAAAATAACATGGCTAAAGAAAGTTATCCCTACAAAATCATATAGTCTGGCTGTTGCTCTATCTTCATCACACAAAGTATTTAATCATGCACAACCCCGATGACAAGCCAAGAAATTGTTTCATACTTTAGGAATCTCAAACTTTTTCGACTTTCACGCAATACATGAGCGTGAGCCATGGACATAGCACTATACGTGGAATAGAATGGTGGTTGTGGAGAAGACAAAAAAGAGGAAGATAGTCTCACATCGACTAGGCATATCAACGGGATATGGAGATGCCCATTAATAAATGTCAATGTGAGTGAGTAGGGATTGCCATGCAACGGATGCACTAGAGCTATAAATGTATGAAAGCTCAACAAAAGAAACTAAGTGGGTGTGCATCCAACTCGCTTGCTCACGAAGATCTAGGGCATTTTGAGGAAGTCCATCATTGGAATATACAAGCCAAGTTCTATAATGAAAATTCCCACTAGTATATGAAAGTGACAACATAGGAGACTATCATGAAGATCATGGTGCTACTTTGAAGCACAAGTGTGGTAAAAAGGATAGTGGCATTGTCCCTTCTCTCTTTTTCTCTCATTTTTTTGTTTGGCCTTTCTCTTTTTTTTTATTTGGCCTTTCTCTCTTTTTTCTTTTTTTTGTAAATTCCGAAGTCTCATCCCGACTTGTGGGGGAGTCATAGTCTCCATCATCCTTTCCTAACTGGGACAATGCTCTAATAATGAAGATCATCACACTTTTATTTACTTACAACTCAAGATTACAACTCAATACATAGACCAAGATATGACTCTATATGAATGCCTCCGCCGGTGTACCAGGATATGCAATGAATCAAGAGTGACATGTATGAAAATTATGAAGGTGGCCTTGCCACAAATACGATGTCAATTACATGATCATGCAAAGAGCAATATGACAATGATGATGCATGTCATATAAACGGAACGGTGGAAAGTTGCATGGAAATATATCTCAGAATGGCTATGGAAATGCCATAATAGGTAGGTATGGTGGCTGTTTTGAGGAAGGTATATGGTGGGTGTATGGTACCGGCGAAAGTTGCGCGACACAAGAGAGGCTAGCAATGGTGGAAGGGTGAGAGTGCGTATAATCCATGGACTCAACATTAGTCATAAAGAACTCATGTACTTATTGCAAAAATCTACAAGTCATCAAAAACAAAGTACTACGCACATGCTCCTAGGGGGATAGATTGGTAGGAAAAGACCATCGCTCGTCCCCGAGTGCCACTCATAAGGAAGACAATCAGTAAATAAAATTGTGCTCCAACTTCATCACAAAGCGGTTCACCATATGTGCATGCTACGGGAATCACAAACTTTAACACAAGTATTCTTTAAATTCATAATCACCAAACTAGCATGACTCTAATATCACCACTTCTATATCTCAAAACAATTATCAAGCATCAAATTGATCATAGCATCCAATTCACTTTCTATGATAGTTTTTATTATACCCAACTTGGATGCCCATCATTCTAGGACCAATTTTATAACCATAGCAAATACCATGCTGTTCTAAGAGACTCTCAAAATAATATAATTGAAGCATGAGAGATCAACAATTTCTTCAAAATTAAGTCACCGCCGTGCTCTAAAAGATATAAGTGAAGTACTAGAGCAAAAACTATCAAGCTCAAAAGATATAAGTGAAGCACATAGAGTATTCTAATAAATTTCAATCAAGTGGGCTTCTTACCAAAAGTTGTGTACAGCAAGGATGATTGTGGTAAACTAAAAAGCAAAGACTAATATCGTACAAGACGCTCCAAGCAAAACACATATCATGTGGCGAATAAAAATATAGCTCCAAGTAAAGTTACCGATGAACAAAGACGAAAGAGGGGATGCCTTCCGGGGCTTCCCCAAGCTTAGGATTTTGGCTATTCTTGAATATCTTGGGGTTCCATGGGCATCCCCAAGCTTAGTCTCTTGCCACTCCTTATTCCATAATCCATCAAATCTTTACCCAAAACTTGAAAACTTCACAACACAAAACTCAACAGGAAATCTCATAAGCTCTGTTAGGGAAAGAAAGCAAAACCACCACATAAGTTACTGTAATGAACACATTCTTTATTTATATTGGTGTTAAACCTACTGTATTCCAACTTCTCTATGGTTCATACCCTTACATACTAGCCATAGATGCATCAAAATAAGCAAACAACACACGAAAAACAGAATCTGTCAAAAACAGAACAGTCTGTAGCAATCTGTAACTCTCAAATACTTCTGGAACTCTAAAAATCCTACCAAATTAGGAAGTCCTGGGAAATTTGTATATTGATCTACAGAAAAAAGAATAAACCCAAAAGCATGTTTCTGTGAATAATAAAATTATTTTCGTGCGTGCAAAGTTTTTGTTTTTCAGCAGAATCAAATTAACTATCACCATAGGTTATCCTATAGGTTCTACTTTGCACAAACACTAAATAAAACATAAAAACACATCTAAACATAAGTTAGATGCAAAATTTATTACTAAACAGGAGAAAAAACAAAAAACAAAAATCAAATTGGGTTGCCTCCCAAGTAGCGCTATCGTTTAACGCCCCTAGCTAGGCATAAAAGCGAGGATAGATCTAAGTAGTGTCATCCTTGGCATTCAATTCATAAGTAGCTCGCATGATAGATTCATAAGGTAATTTGACTTTATTTCTTGGAAAGTGCTCCATGCCTTTCCTTAATGGGAATTGGAATCTAATATTCCCTTCCTTCATATCAATAACCGCACCAATCATTCTAAGGAAAGGTCTACCAAGAATAATAGGGCAAGAAAGATTGCAATCTATATCAAGAATGATAAAATCTACGGGCACCAAATTCCTATTTGCAACAATGAGAACATCATTGATCATTCCCATTGGCTTTTTAATGGTGGAATCCGCAAGGTACATATTTAAAGAGCAATCATCAAGATCATGGAAACCTAGAATATCACATAAAGTTTTTGGAATCGTGGAAACACTAGCACCCAAATCATCAGAAAGTTTTCTAGGCATATTTAAAGCATAACACTCACGATCTTTAATTTTAATCTTTATAGTAGGTTCCTACTCATCAGAAAGTTTTCTAGGCATAGAAACTTCCAAATTAAGTTTTTCATCTTAAGATTGCACCAAGGCATCAACAATATGTTTGGTAAAAGCTTTATTTTGACTATAAGCATGAGGAGAATTCGCAACGGATTGCAACAAGGAAATACAACCTTCTAAAGAACAATTATCATAATTAAATTCCTTGAAATCCAAGATAGTGGGTTCAATGCTATTTAAAGTCTTGATCTCTCCAATCCCACTTTTACCAAATTTAGCATCAAGATCTAAGAACTCCGAATCATTGGGACGCCTTTTAACTAAAATTGACTCATCTCCAGTCCCATCATTATTAAGATTCATATTGCAAAACAAAGATCTAATAGGGGACAAATCAATAACTTTTAGATCTTCATAATTATTTTCATGGAAACTAGAAGAACACGCCTTTACAAAGCAATGTTTCTTAGCACGCAATCTAGCAGTTCTTTCTTTGCACTCATCAATGGAAATTCTCATAGCTTTGAGAGACTCATTGATATCATGCTTAGGAGGAGTAGATCTAAGTTTCATAGAATCAACATCAAGCAAAAGTCTATCAACGTTCCTAGCCAAATCATCAACTTTGAGCAATTTTTCTTCAAGCAAAGCATTAAAATTCATTTGAGAGATCATAAATTCTTTCACACTATTCTAAAAATCAGAGGGCATCTTATTAAAATTACCATAAGAATTATTGTAGGAATTTCCATAATTATTAGAGGAATTACTAGGGAACGGTCTAGGATTAAAGTTTCCTCTATAAGCATTGTTACCAAAATTATTCCTACCAACAAAATTCACATCCATAGATTCATTTTTATTCTCAATCGAAGTAGACAAAGTCATATCATTGGGATCAATAGAAGCACTCTTAGTAGCAAATAATTTCATAAGTTCATCCATCTTTCCACTCAAAACATTAATTTCTTCTATAGCATGCACCTTTTTACTAGTAGATCTTTCGGTGTGCCATTGAGAATAATTAGCCATAATGTTATCAAGGAGTTTAGTAGCTTCTCCTAAGGTGATTTCCATAAACGTGCCTGCTGCGGCCGAATCTAAAAGATTTCTAGAAGCAAAGTTCAATCCGGCATAAATTTTTTGTATGATCATCCATAAATTCGAACCATGAGCAGGGCAATTGTGAAACATCAATTTCATTGTTTCCCAAGATTGGGAAACATGCTCATGATCAAGTTGTTTAAAATTCATAATATCGTTCCTAAGAGAGATGATCTTAGCGGGAGGAAAATACTTAGAGATAAAAGCATCTTTGCACTTATTCCATGAATCAATACTATTCTTAGGCAAAGACGAAAATCAAACTTAGCACGATCTCTAAGTGAAAACGGAAATAACTTCAATTTAACAATATCATTATCCGCATCTTTCTTCTTTTTCATCTCACACAAATCAACAAAGTTATTTAGATGGGTAGCGGCATCTTCACTAGGAAGGCCAAAGAATTGATCTTTCATAACAAGATTCAGCAAAGCAGCATTGATTTCACAAGACTCAACATCATTAAGAGGAGCAATTGGAGTACTAAGGAAATCATTATTATTGGTATTGAATAAATCACACAATTTGGTATTGTCTTGCGCCATCGCGACAAGCAATCCAACACACAAGCAAACAAAAAAGGCAAGCGAAAGAGAGAGGTGGTTGGGAAAGAAAGGGCGAATAAAACGGTAAGGGTGAAGTGGGGGAGAGGAAAACGAAAGGCAAATGGCAAATAATGTAAATACGAGTGAGATGAGTTTGTGATGGGTACTTGGTATGTCTTGACTTGATCGAAGACCTCCCCTGCAACGGCGCCAGAAATCCTTCTTGCTACGTCTTGAGCTTGCGTTGGTTTTCCTTGAAGAGGAAAGGGTGATGCAACAATAGTACCATAAGTATTTCCCTCAGTTTTTGAGAACCAAGGTATCAATCCAGTAGGAGGCTCCTCAAAAGTCCCACGCACCTACACAAACAAACAAGAACCTCGCAACCAAGCAATAAAGGGGTTGTCAATCCCTTCCCGGCCACTTGCAAAAGTGAGATATGATAGATATAATATGATAAGATAAATATAGTTTTGGTATTTTATAATATAGATAGGAAAAGTAAAGATGCAAATAAAAGTAGATTGAAGATTATATGTTAAAAGATAGATCCGGGGGGCATAAGTTTCACCAGTGGCTTCTCTCAAGATAGCATAAGTATTACGGTGGGTGAACAAATTACTGTCGAGCAATCTATCTATATATAAAAAATAATATACGGGCTAACCAAAAAATAGATAAATAGATAGAAATTACCACAAAAATTGGAAAGATCTAGCCGTTGAATCTAATATATCGTCAACATTAATTAAATCTCAGCCAATAAATTTCATTAATGCTGTCCACGCCTCCACCCATCATGTACGACCTACACCCAGACCCACGTCAAAAGCATACCCAAGCTCCAACTAGATCGCCAAAAAACTGTGATCAGTTAAAAAGAATTATACGTATAACCTAGCACAGCCGCTGGCGGCACGTTCTCCATAAGAATCATCGTTGTGCCACTACCGCGTCACATCCGTGTCCTGGACCAAAAGGAATTTGCCAGATCCTCCCAGTTGGCTCGCACAGGCATGAATCCTATGGAGTGTTAGCGGCGACCCAAGTAGAGGCAGGTACTGGATCGATTCTCCCAAGCTATCCAATACATGTTCTTTTTTCTCCATGATATTTTGTTCTCTGTAGAACGCGTAGAAATTTATGAAGCACCATGTTTTCTTTCTTTTCAATCTGATGTTAAATCTTACATGAAAGCAGTACATGCATCCAAGAAGAAACTATTGTTTCATTACCACTAGATTACAATACAGATGGACATCTACATAAACAAAAGATTTACATCCGTTGTATCAAATACATAGGGAGCTATCTTCCGTGCAGATATTTTACTGGAAAGAAAGATCTCCTTCAAGATTCGCTCAGGAATTCCTGCTCCACCGACGCACCCAAACTTCCTCGAGAGAACCCTAGCGGTTCTCCTTTGAGATGTCCTGAATTTTGAAGCTCTATCCACAAAGTGCCGACCTGGACGCAGATGTACACCATGAACTGCATGGCCTCCATGAGGGACTGAAAACCGACTTCTCCATTCGCAACGAAGCAGGCCTCCTCGATGAGGATGTTGGACCTGACAAACAGGCTCCTCGACGCGGCCTGCTTCGTTGCGAATAGAGGCGTGCTACAAAGTATTATTAACTAAATAACAGAACAGTTCTTGGTAAAATAGAGGCTTTAATAAAAGAGTACCTGAAAGAACACTTTACACATGTCAAAACTTTACATTTCCAATTTAAGAAAAACAAATGTCCTATTTTATATTCCAAACTATATGGTACAGTATCTTACCTTACAGGCAGTACAATACGAAAAACATGACCATTATAGCATTGACAGTATCAATGACGAGGTACTCTCATCAAATAAAGGAAGCTCATATTTTTTAAATGTTTGAACCGACATGCACTAGCACCTTGGTGCTACAATGCCCCATATGCATCTCTGAACACAATTAGTTTTTTATTAAAGCTAGCCTAGCAAGGAAATTATGTTACTGAGATTCAAATTTTAGCGAACGAATGGGATTCAAAATCTACAGGAAAAACTGAAAAAGGATGGCATGCAAAAATAGGAGAAAAGAATCAATAGATGACAAGAGGATTAGGAAAGCACCTGGAAGGAACACAAGATAGAACAAGGCAGAGCAAGTGCTAAACTACAAACTTAATCCCCTTGGTTGTACTTATACAAAATATATTCTAGATACTCTATATACTTCGTACTCCCTTCATTCACAAATATAAGACGTTCTAACTTTTTTTGTGAATCAGATGCATATAGACATGTTTTAGTGTGTTTGTTCGCTTATTTCAGTCCATATGTAGTCCATATTGAAATATCCAAAACATCTTATATTTGCGAACGGAGAGAGTAGTAATTTGCATTGGCATACAATTGTGTTTACTTTAGAGTCCATGAGATGAGAACATGGATTTAACTTATTATGTGTGCATGCAGACAAATCCACTTTGGAGACTATGAATGTTTAGTCGTGCTCATCTTAATACTTAATTATGCAAATTCTATTGATATTACATCTTTCTTTCTCATATGTACTTAGATTTGTTTTTAGCATCACAAGGAATTGATAAAGGAGGCTTTTGTTTATAATGACAATAGAATAAAAAAGAAGGTGTACTCAGTTGGTTATGTAGATCCGTAACATGTCTGGTACGCATAATCATTCCTGAAAATCAGCAGGTCCTTATGATAGATGTGTGCCTCTCTAACACGCATTTTCACCTTTTGACATTCATATTCAATGAATGATTACAAATATGAGGCATCCACGGACTATGGGATCATTGGACTCTCCATTGTCGCAAGACTAAATGGCCGAGATAGCAAATATTGGTAGTGCTTTACACATATTGTGCTTCAACACATCAGACATGGAGAGCGAAAACCAATTTCAATCAACTAATTATAAATTATCAAATTTGTAGTCTAAGGTAAAATCATCAATTATCTCTTTCCGAATTTACTACAAAAGAGTTGTCCATGCACTCAGGGCAAGTGCATGTATACACTGATCAGTACAAAACAAATGATTTGTTCAGGCATAAAATTTATTCAAAAAAGAGCATGCTCCACTACTTGCATACATATGAACTAGATGGGTGTGGACTTGAACGTTCGCCAGGGCAGAGGCCATCTCCTTCGCCGTGAACTAGATGGATTTTAATAGCCTTTTATATAACCATAAGTACATGGATATGATGTACTACTCCGCATAAGCATTGGAAACATGCATCAGCATTTGATGGAAATAGTTCAATAATACCAAACATCGACACTAATATATCATTTGGTACTTCAAGCCTATTCTATAGTACAATCCAATGGTGAGAGCACCCGAGCATCGTTCTATATTATATTGCAGTCAGACCTAATTTTACTATTCACTTATTAAAATCACAAATACACTAATTACTTCCTTAATTTTGTGAATATTAATGGGCGTCGGGGGCCAGAACAATACCAATTTTAGTCCCAAGTCCAGAAAAAGTGGAAAGTACGTAAACTAATTAACATTTTACCTTAAGCTGTGTTATGCATCCACAACTTACTATTGCTATTCTGTAGATGGACAAGTCAATCTGGATGAAAATCAACAACAACCAGTATGCAGGATAGTAACATTTGTCACTAGCAAGCAGTACCTTAAAGTATATTGGCTCAATCGTACAAAGACAAGAGAAAAGGGAGAAGAGAGATGGGGGGACCTGTAGGTGGAAGAATGCAATGCCGAAGCCGGGCTGCCGCTATTGAGGATGAAGACGATGCGTCGGAGTGCCTTGCTTGGGGACAGCATTGACGCCTACGGCTCGGTGCTTGGGGACGGACAACACCCCCAAGATCCCAAAATCGCGCAGGAGCTAAGGGGAACGAGATCCACTGCTTCAGCCCCTCCATGGACGCAGACTGGAAAGGAACCGTCGACTTCGACGGCATCCTCCATCACGCAGCTGCTATTAGGGCCCTGCTCCCATTGACCAGCATGGGAGATCGACGAGGCACACGGGGATCCAAACCAAGGGCCGTCCCAGCCATGAGGTGCGTGCAGGTAAGGACCAGGAGGTTGAAAACCGAGGGGGAGCTTGGGGGTGATCCTCAGATGCGGTGGATCCAAGATGGCTCAGCCATTTCCATAGCTGGGAGCTCCAAGAAGACAAAGAAGACTCAGGAAAGGAGAAAAATGAAGGTTCATGTTGGTGGACCCCTGAAGCCACAATACGTGGTAATAACTTAACTCAATAGTGTCCATGAAAGAAAACTTTGCTTAGTTGAGAAGATGACCCAACGCCGGTCCTGCTTCCGGTGTATATAATTTTTTTTTGACAAATAGTACTACGTGTTATAATTTAACTCAATAGTGTCCATGACAGAAAGAAAAATACTACCACGAACCATTTTAATGAGTAGATAGTATAAAAATTCCCTTTTACTTAATATACCAAATTTAATAAAAAATGTACAAAATTAACTGACAAAAATTATAGGAACACACATCAATCTCTGATCTTCTTGACCCCATAACAAATTGATATAGCAAATCTTATACGTCATTAGAGAAAATGATAAAAAAAATACAAATTGCACGGTAGGAAAATTATGATTGCAAAAGACTCATACTTTCGAATGTGATCACATTTGCTTCAAATCATCTTTAGATAAAAACAAAAAAGTATTATTCCAATAAAACTTTATAAAATTCTAGCCCGCACATCGGGCGGGCCACTTTACTAGTTGATAGAAAAGCGAATAATTATGAGATTATCTAGGCATGATCATGTATATAGGCATCACGTCCGTGACAAGTAGACCGACTCCTACCTGCATCTACTACTATTATTCCACACATCGACCGCTATCCAACATGCATCTAGAGTATTAAGTTCATAAAGAATAGAGTAACGCATTAAGAAAGATGACATGATGTAGAGGGATAAACTTATGCAATATGACATAAACCCCATCTTTTTATCCTCGATGGCAACAATAGAATACGTGCCTTGCAGCCCCTGCTATCACTGGGAAAGGACACCGCAAGATTGAACCCAAAGCTAAGCACTTCTCCCATTGCAAGAAAGATCAATCTAGTAGGCCAAACCAAACTGATAATTCGAAGAGACTGGCAAAGATAACTTAATCACGCATAAAAGAATTCAGAGGAGATTCAAATATTTCTCATAGATAAACTTGATCATAAACCCACAATTCATTGGATCTCGTCAAACACGATGCAGAAAGAGTTACATCTAATAGATCTCCAAGAAGATCGAGGAGAACATGGTATTGAGATCCAAAGAGAGAGAAGAAGTCATCTAGCTAATAACTATGGACCCGAAGGTCTGTGGTAAACTACTCACAACTCATCGGAGAGGCCTTGGAGATGATGTAGAGGCCCTCCGTGGTCGATTCCCCCTCCGGCGGAGCGCCGGCGAAGGGTCCAAGCAGAAGATTACGGCAGTGGAATTAGGTTTTCGTTGGCTCCCCTGATGTTATCGGGGTACGTGGGTATATATAGGAGGAAAAAAAAGGTTGGTGGACGCCCGAGGGGCCCACGAGATAGGGGGCGCGCCCAGTAGGGGGTGCGCGCCCTCCACCCTCGTGGCCGCCTCGGTGGTTTCTTGACTTCCACTCCAAGTCCTCTGGATCACGTTCGTTCCAAAAATCACGCCCCCGAAGGTTTCATTCCGTTTGGACTCCGTTTGATATTCCTTTTCTTTGAAACACTGAAATAGGCAAAAAAAACAGCAATACAGGCTGGGCCTCCGGTTAGTAGGTTAGTCCCAAAAATGATATAAATGTGTAAAGTAAAGCCCATAAACATCCAAAACGGGTAATATAATAGCATGGAACAATCAAAAATTATAGATACGTTGGAGACATATCAGTAACAAATCACTAAAATTATTATTCAACATTTCATACTAAATGCCTCTGCATATTTAATACTCCTATCCTCAAATAGAATCATTAAACAAGTAAACATATGCAAACAATGCAAACATAACGCCAATCTGCCAAAACAGTACAGTTTGTAAATAATGCAATATTCATCATACTTCCCTAACTCCAAAAATTATGAGAAAAATACTACACTGTAGAAACTTTATCAGAGCTCAATATGCAGAAAAATTCAACCTTTTATCATTTTCTGACTTTTCTAGGGAATTTTTTGCAACAACGGTAAACTTTCTGTTCTGAAACAGCAACATGTATACTTGCAAAATAAGCATGGTAAAGGCTATCCTTGACATTTTTATTGGAAATATAGATGCAAAACATTATTCTAAATAACAGAAAGCAAATACTAACAAAAGAAAATAACACTCCAAGCAAAACACATATCATGTGGTGAATAAAAATATAGCTCCAAGTTACCGATGAACGAAGACGAAAGAGGGGATGCCTTTCGGGGCATCCCCAAGCTTAGGCTCTTGGTTGTCCTTGAATATTATGTTGGGGTGCCTTGGGCATCCCCAAGCTTAGGCTCTTGCCACTCCTTATTCCATAATCCATCGAATATTTACCCAAAACTTGAAAATTTCACAACACAAAACTCAACAAAAAACTCGTAAGCTCCGTTAGTATAAGAAAATAAAACCACCACTTAGGTACTGTTGTGGACTCATTCTAGATTCATATTGGTGTAATATCTACTGTATTCCAACTTCTCTATGGTTCATACCCTCCAATACTACTCATTGATTCATCAAAATAAGCAAACAACACAATGAAAACAGAATCTGTCAAAAACAGAACAGTTTGAGTAATCTGTATCAAACGTATACTTCTGGAGCTCCAAAAATACTACCAAATTAGGAACACCTGAGAAATTTGTGTACAAATCCATAGCAAAACGAATCATATCAAAAGCACATTTATGTGAATTATCAAAACTAATTTATTGGGTGCAAAAGTTTATGATTTTCAGCAGGATCAACACAACTATCACCGTAAGCTATCCTAAAGGACTTACTTGGCACTTTATTGAAACAAAGGCCATAAGAAATGATTACTACAGTAGCATAATCATGTGGACACACAAAAATAGTAAGGATAAATATTGGGTTTTCTCCCAACAAGCGCTTTTCTTTAATGCCTTTCTAGCTAGGCATGATGATGATGATGACAATGATGCTCACATAAACGATAGGAATTGAAATATAATGGGAGCATCATGAAGCATATGACTAGAACATTTAAGCCTAACACACTTCCTATGCATAGGGATTTTGTGAGCAAACAACTTATGGGAACAATAATCAACTAGCATAGGAAGGCAAAACAAGCATAACTTCAAGATTTTAAGCACATAGGGAGGAAACTTGATATTATTGCAATTCCTACAAGCATATGTTCCTCCCTCATAATAGTTTTCAGTAGCATCATGAATGAATTCAACAATATACCCATCACATAAAGCATTCTTTTCATGATCTACAAGCATAAATTTTTTATTATTCTCCACATAAGCAAAATTCTTCTCATTCGGAATAGTGGGAGTATCATAAGAGACTCGAATACTATAAATTGTTTCCATATTAAAAGAGTAATGTTCAGAAAAAGAGTAATCATAATCAAGCCAAGTTTTATAAATATAATCATCGCTACTTTTTGTAGCATAAGTTTCATCACAATAATCATCATAATCAATTGAAACCTCTTCCAAAATAGTGGGTTCATCACTAAATAAAGTCATGACCTCTCCAAATCCACTTTCATAAATATTATAAGATTCAACACTTTCCAAAATGGTGGGATCATTACTTCCTAATGTTGACACTCTTCCAAACCCACTTTCATCAATATAACAATCATAAATAGGAGGCATGCTATCATCATAATAAATTTGCACATCAAAACTTGGGAGGCTAAAAATATCATCTTCATTAAACATAGCATCCCCAAGCTTGGGACAAACATTAATTGCAGCAAATATTGTTGGGGGACGTAGCAGAAATTCAAAATTTTCCTACGTGTCACCAAGATCTATCTATGGAGAAACCAGCAACGAAGGGAAGGAGAGGGCATCTACATACCCTTGTAGATCGCTAAGCGGAAGCGTTCAAGAGAATGGGGTTGAAGGAGTCGTACTCGTCGTGATCCAAATCACTGGAGATCCTAGTGCCGAACGGACGGCACCTCCGCGTTCAACACACGTACAGCCCGGTGACGTCTCCCACGCCTTGATCCAGCAAGGAGAGAGGGAGAGGTTGAGGAAGACTCCATCCAACAGCAGCACAACGGCGTGGTGGTGATGGAGGAGCGTGGCAACCCTGCAGGGCTTCGCCAAGCACCTACGGGAGAGAAGGAGGTGTCACGGGAGGGAGGGAGGCGCCAGGGCTTCTGGTATGGATGCCCTCCCTCCCCTCCACTATATATAGGGGCAAGGGAGAGGGGGGAGGCGCAGCCTTGCCCCTTCCTCCAAGGAAGGGGTGCGGCCAAGGGGGGGAGGAGTGCCTCCCAAGTCAAGTGGAGGCCCTCCCCCTTAGGGTTTCCCCCCTCCCATGCGCATGGGCCTTGGGGGGCTGGTTCCCCTGGCCCATTAAGGCTAGGGCGCCCCCTTACAGCCCATGCTGCTGTATTGGACATGGTGGAACAATTTCCGGACCTCCGGACCCCTCCGGAATCCTTCGGAACCTTCTGGAAGCTTCCCGGTACAATACCGAAAAAACCCGAACTTTTTCCGGAACCCGAACAACAACTTTCCATATATAAATCTTTACCTCCGGACCATTCTGGAACTCCTCGTGACGTCCGGGATCTCATCTGGGACTCCGAAAAACATTCGGTAACCACATACAAACTTCCTTTATAACCCTAGCGTCATCGAACCTTAAGTGTGTAGACCCTACGGGTTCGGGAGACATGTAGTCATGACCGAGACGTTCTCCGGTCAATAACCAACAGCGGGATCTGGATACCCATGTTGGCTCCCACATGTTCCACGATGATCTCATCAGATGAACCACGATGTCATGGACTCAATGAATCCCGTATACAATTCCCTTTGTCTAGCGGTATTATACTTGCCCGAGATTCGATCGTCGGTATACCGATACCTTGTTCAATCTCGTTACCGGCAAGTCTCTTTACTCGTTCCGTAACACATCATCCCGTGATCAACCCCTTGGTCACATTGTGCACATTATGATGATGTCCTACCGAGTGGGCCCAGAGATACCTCTCCGTTTACACGGAGTGACAAATCCCAGTCTCGATTCGTGCCAACCCAACAGACACTTTCGGAGATACCTGTAATGCACCTTTATAGCCACCCAGTTACTTGTGACGTTTGGTACACCCAAAGCATTCCTACGGTATCCGGGAGTTGCACAATCTCATGGTCTAAGGAAAAGATACTTGACATTCGAAAAGCTTTAGCATACGAACTACACGATCTTTGTGCTAGGCTTAGGATTGGGTCTTGTCCATCACATCATTCTCCTAATGATGTGATCCCGTTATCAACGACATCCAATGTCCATAGCCAGGAAATCATGACTATCTGTTGATCACAACGAGCTAGTCAACTAGAGGCTCACTAGGGACATATTGTGGTCTATGTATTCACACGTGTATTACGATTTCCGGATAATACAGTTATAGCATGAATAAAAGACTATTATCATGAACAAAGAAATATAATAATAACACTTTTATTATTGCCTCTAGGGCATATTTCCAACAGTCTCCCACTTGCACTAGAGTCAATAATCTAGTTCACATCACCATGTGATTAACACTGACAGGTCACATCACCATGTGACCAACATCCAAAGAGTTTACTAGTGTCATTAAACTAGTTCACATCATCATGTGATTAAGACTCAATGAGTTCTGGGGTTTGATCATGTTCTGCTTGTGAGAGAGGTTTTAGTCAACGGGTCTGAACCTTTTAGATCCGTGTGTGCTTTACAAATCTCTATGTCATCTCCTAGATGTAGCTACCACGTTCTATTTGGAGCCATTCCAAATAACTGTTCCACTTGGAGCTATTCTAAATTGTTGCCCCATTATACGTATCCGGTATCTCTACTCAGAGCTATCTGGATAGGTGTTAAGCTTGCATCGACGTAGCCTTTACGACGAACTCTTTTACCACCTCCATAATCGAGAAAATTCCTTAGTCCACTAGTTACTAAGGATAACTTTGACCGCTGTCTGTGATCCATTCTTGGATCACTCTTGTACCCCTTGACTAACTCATGGCAAGGCACACTTCAGGTGCGGTACACATCATAGCATACTGTAGAGCCTACGTCTAAAGCATAGGGGACGACCTTCGTCCTTTCTCTCTTTTCTGCCAAGGTCGAGCTTTAAGTCTTAACTTCGTACCTTACAACTCAGGCAAGAACTTCTTCTTTGACTGATCCATCTTGAACACCTTCAAGATCATGTCAAGGTTTGTGCTCATTTGAAAGTATTATTAAGCATTTTGATCTATCCTTATAGATCTTGATGCTCAATGTTCAAGTAGCTTAATCCAGGTTTTCTATTGAAAAACACCTTTCAAATAACCCTATATGCTTTCTAGAAATTCTACATCATTTCTGATCATCAATATGTCAACAACATATACTCATCAGAAATTCTATAGTGCTCCCACTCACTTCTTTGGAAATACAAGTTTCTCATAAACTTTGTATAAACCCAAAATCTTTGATCATCTTATCAAAGTGCACATTCCAACTCCGAGATGCTTACTCCAGTCCTTAGAAGGATCGCTGGAGCCAGCATACCTTTTAGCGTCCTTAGGATCGACAAAACCTTTCTGATTGTATCGCGTACAACCTTTCCTTACGACTGGTAAGGAAACTCGTTTTGACATCCATCTGCCAGATTTCATAAATGCAGCTTGTGCTAACGTGATTCCGACGGACTTTAAGCATCGCTACGGATGAGAAAATCTCATCGTAGTCAACTCCTTGAACTTGTCGGGAAACATCTTAACGACAAGTCGAGCTTTCTTAATGGTGACATTTACCATCATTGTCCGTCTTCCTTTTAAAATCCATCAGTACTCAACAGCCTTACGACCATCAAGTAGTTCTTCCAAAGTCTACACTTTGTTTCCATGCATGTATCCTCTCTCGGATTTTATGGTCTCGAGCCATTTATCGGAATCCAGGCCCACCATCGCTTCTCCATAGCTCGTAGGTTCATTGTTGTCTAGCAACATGACTTCCAAGACAGGATTACGTACCACTCAGAAGTAGTACGCATCCTTGTCATCCTACGAGGTTTGGGAGTGACTTGATCTAAAGTTTCATGATCACTATCATAAGCTTCCACTTCAATTGGTGTAGGTGCCACAGGAACAACTCTTTGTGCCCTGCTATACACTAGTTGAAGTGTCGGTTCAATAACCTCATCAAGTCTCCACCATCCTCCCACTCAATTCTTTCGAGAGAAACTTTTCCTCGAGAAAGGACCCGATTCTAGAAACAATCCCTTATTGCTTTCGGATCTGAATTAGGAGGTATACCCAACTGTTTTGGGTGTCCTATGAAGATGCATTTTATCCGCTTTGGGTTCGAGCTTATCAACCTGAAACTTTTTCACATAAGCGTCGCAGCCCCAAACTTTTAAGAAACGACAACTTAGGTTTCTCTAAACCATAATTCATACGGTGTCATCTCAACAGAATTACGTGGTGCCCTATTTAAAGTGAATGTGGTTGTCTCTAATGCCTAACCCATGAACAATAGTGGTAATTCGATAAGAGACATCATGGTACGCTCCATATCCAATAGGGTACAACTATGATGTTCGGACACACCATCACACTATGGTGTTCCAGGCGGTATTAATTTTGAAACAATTTCCACAATGTTTTAATTGTGTGCCAAAACTCGTAACTCAGATATTAATCTCTATGATCATATCATAGACATTCTATCATCTTGTCACGAAGATCTTAAACTTCACTCTGAAATTACTTGAACCATTCAATAATTCAGACTTGTGTTTCATCAAGTAAATATACTCAACATCTACTCGCATCATCTGTGAAGTAAGAACATAACGATATTCACTGCATGCCTCAGCACTCATTGGACTGCACACATCAAAATGTGTTGCTTCCAACAAGTTGCTATCTTGTTCCATTTTACTGAAACCGAGGCTATTTAGTCATCTTGCCCATGTGGTATGATTTGCATATCTCAAGTGATTCGAAATCAAGTGAGTCCAAACGATCCATCTGTATGGAGTTTCTTCATGCGTATACACCAATAGACATGGTTCGCATGTCTCAAACTTTTCAAAAATGAGTGAGTCCAAAGATCCATCAACATGGAGCTTCTTCATGCGTTTTATACCGATATGACTTACGTGGCAGTGCCACAAGTAGGTGGTACTATCATTACTATCTTTTGGCATGAACATGTGTATCACTACGATCGAGATTCAGTGAACCATTCATTTTAGGTGCAAGACCATTGAAGGTATTATTCAAATAAACAGAGTAACCGTTATTCTCCTTAAATGAATAACCGTATTGCGATAGACATAATCCAATTATGTCTATGCTCAACGCAAACACCAATCTCGATGGTAGAGGGAGCGTGCGATGCTTGATCATATCAACATTGGAAACACTTCCAACACATATCGTCAGCTCACCTTTAGCTAGTCTCCGTTTATTCCGTAGCTTTTATTTCGAGTTACTAACACTTAGCAACCGAACCGGTATCTAATACCCTGGTGCTACTAGGAGTACTAGTAAAGTACACATTAACATAATGTATATCCAATACACTTCTATCGACCTTGCCAGCCTTCTCATCTACCAAGTATCTAGGGTAATTCCGCTCCAGTGGCTGTTCCCCTTATTACAGAAGCACTTAGTCTCGGGTTTGGGTCCAACCTTGGGTTTCTTCACTAGAGCAGCAGCTGAATTGCTGTTTCATGAAGTATCCCATTGTTCCCTTGCCCTTCTTGAAACTAGTGGTTTCACCAACCATCAACAATTGATGCTCCTCTTGATTTCTACTTTCACGGTGTCAAAACATCGTGAATACCTCAAGGATCATCATATCTATCCCTGATTTGTTATAGTTCATCACAAAGCTCTAGCAGCTTGGTGGTAATGACTTTGGAGAAACATCACTATCTCATCTGGAAGATCAACTCCCACTCGATTCAAGTGATTGTTGCACTCAGACAATCTGAGCACAAGCTCAACGATTGAGCTTTTCTCCCTTAGTTTGCAGGCTAAGAAAATCGTCGGAGGTCTTATACCTCTTGACGTGGGCACGAGCCTGAAATCCCAATTTCAGCCCTCGAAACATCTCATATGTTCCGCGACATTTCGAAAACGTCTTTGGTGCCTCTACTCTAAACCATTTAACTGAACTATCACGTAGCTATCAAAAAGTGTATGTCCGATGTTCGCAACATCCACAAACGACGTTTGGGGTTCAGCACACTGAGCGGTGCATTAAGGACATAAGCTTTCTACTGTCCGCATAATCGCTACTTTCAACTTTCAACTATATTTTTCTCTAGGAACATATCTAAACAGTGGAACAGAAGCGCAAGCTACGACATAATTTGCAAAGGTCTTTTGACTATGTTCAGGATAATTAAGTTCATCTTATGAACTCCCACTCAGATAGACATCCCTCTGGTCATCTAAGTGATTACATGATCCGAGTCAACTAGGCCGTGTCCGATCATCACGTGAGACGGACTAGTCATCATCGGTGAACATCTTCATGTTGATCGTATCTACTATACGACTCATGCTCGACCTTTCGGTCTCCGTGTTCCGAGGCCATGTCTGTACATGCTAGGCTCGTCAAGTTAACCCTAAGTGTTTTCGCATTGTAAAACTGTCTTACACCCGTTGTATGTGAACGTAAGAATCCATCACACCCGATCATCACGTGGTGCTTAGAAGCGACAAATTGTAGCAACGGTGCACAGTTAGGGGAGAACACTTCTTGAAATTTTTGTAAGGGATCATCTTATTTACTACCGTCGTCCTAAGTAAACAAGATGCATAATCATAATAAACATCATATGCAATTATATAGTTGTGACATGATATGGCCAATATCATATAGCTCCATTGATCTCCATCTTCGGGGCTCCATGATCATCTTGTCACCGGATTGACACCATGATCTCCATCATCATGATCTCCATCATCGTGTCTTTATGAAGTTGTCACGCCAACGACTACTTCTACTTCTATGGCTAACGCGTTTAGCAATAAAGTAAAGTAAGTTACATGGCGTTCTTCAATGACACGCAGGTCATACAATAAATAAAGACAACTCCTATGGCTCCTGCCGGTTGTCATACTCATCGACATGCAAGTCGTGAATCCTATTACAAGAACATGATCAATCTCATACATCACATATCATTCATCACATTCTTCTTGGCCATATCACATCACATAGCATACCCTGCAAAAACAAGTTAGACGTCCTCTAATTGTTGTTTGCATGTTTTACGTGGCTGCTATGGGTTTCTAGCAAGAACGTTTCTTACCTACGCAAAACCACAACGTGATATGCCAATTTCTATTTACCCTTCATAAGGACCCTTTTCATCGAATCCGTTCCGACTAAAGTGGGAGAGACTGGCACCCGCTAGCCACCTTATGCACCAAGTGCATGTCAATCGGTGGAACCTGTCTCACGTAAGAGTACGTGTAAGGTCGGTCCGGGCCGCTTCATCCCACAATACCGTCGAAACAAGATTGTACTAGTAACGGTAAGCATATTGAACAAAATCAACGCCCACAACTACTTTGTGTTCTACTCGTGCAAAGAATCTATGCAATAGACCTAGCTCATGATGCCACTGTTGGGGAACGTAGCAGAAATTCAAAATTTTCCTACGTGTCACCAAGATCTATCTATGGAGAATCCAGCAACGAAGGGAAGGAGAGTGCATCTACATACCCTTGTAGATCGCTAAGCGGAAGCGTTCAAGAGAACGGGGTTGAAGGAGTCGTACTCGTCGTGATCCAAATCACCGGAGATCCTAGTGCCGAACGGACGGCACCTCCGCGTTCAACACACGTACAGCCCGGTGACGTCTCCCACGCCTTGATCCAGCAAGGAGAGAGGGAGAGGTTGAGGAAGACTCCATCCAACAGCAGCACAACGGCGTGGTGGTGATGGAGGAGCGTGGCAACCCTGCAGGGCTTCGCCAAGCACCTACGGGAGAGAAGGAGGTGTCACGGGAGGGAGGGAGGCGCCCGGGCTTCTGGTATGGATGCCCTCCCTCCCCTCCACTATATATAGGGGCAAGGGAGAGGGGGGAGGCGCAGCCTTGCCCCTTCCTCCAAGGAAGGGGTGCGGCCAAGGGGGGGAGGAGTGCCTCCCAAGTCAAGTGGAGGCCCTCCCCCTTAGGGTTTCCCCCCTCCCATGCGCATGGGCCTTGGGGGGCTGGTTACCCTGGCCCATTAAGGCTAGGGCGCCCCCTTACAGCCCATGCTGCTGTATTGGACATGGTGGAACAATTTCTGGACCTCCGGACCCCTCCGGAATCCTCCGGAACCTTCTGGAAGCTTCCCGGTACAATACCGAAAAAACCCGAACTTTTTCCGGAACCCGAACAACAACTTTCCATATATAAATCTTTACCTCCGGACCATTCCGGAACTCCTCGTGACGTCCGGGATCTCATTCGGGACTCCGAACAACATTCGGTAACCACATACAAACTTCCTTTATAACCCTAGCGTCATCAAACCTTAAGTGTGTAGACCCTACGGGTTCGGGAGACATGTAGTCATGACCGAGACGTTCTCCGGTCAATAACCAACAGCGGGATCTGGAAACCCATGTTGGCTCCCACATGTTCCGCGATGATCTCATCGGATGAACCACGATGTCATGGACTCAATGAATCCCGTATACAATTCCCTTTGTCTAGCGGTATTATACTTGCCCGAGATTCGATCGTCGGTATACCGATACCTTGTTCAATCTCGTTACCGGCAAGTCTCTTTACTCGTTCCGTAACACATCATCCCGTGATCAACCCCTTGGTCACATTGTGCACATTATGATGATGTCCTACCGAGTGGGCCCAGAGATACCTCTCCATTTACATGGAGTGACAAATCCCAGTCTCGATTCGTGCCAACCCAACAGACACTTTCGGAGATACCTGTAATGCACCTTTATAGCCACCCAGTTACGTTGTGACGTTTGGTACACCCAAAGCATTCCTACGGTATCCGGGAGTTGCACAATCTCATGGTCTAAGGAAAAGATACTTGACATTCGAAAAGCTTTAGCATACGAACTACACGATCTTTGTGCTAGGCTTAGGATTGGGTCTTGTCCATCACATCATTCTCCTAATGATGTGATCCCGTTATCAACGACATCCAATGTCCATAGCCAGGAAATCATGACTATCTGTTGATCACAACGAGCTAGTCAACTAGAGGCTCACTAGGGACATATTGTGGTCTATGTATTCACACGTGTATTACGATTTCCGGATAATACAGTTATAGCATGAATAAAAGACTATTATCATGAACAAAGAAATATAATAATAACACTTTTATTATTGCCTCTAGGGCATATTTCCAACAAATATATTCTCAAACATGTCATTCTCATCAAACATAGCATCCCCAAGCTTGGGCCTTTTCATATCATAAGCATAATCACTCTCATCATTAATAGTATGGATAGCACCAATAGTATAGCAATTATCATCATCACAATGAGTAATAGGAGCAACATCATTGGAGAGGAATACCTTTCTACCTTTGCTTCTCCGTCTTTTCTCTTTCTTCTTCACATCGTGTGTGGGTTTAACCCTCCTTTTTGAGCTCCTTATTAATGAGATTGGTTGAATAGAAAGCTCCTCCTCGTTACCTGATTCATCATAAGAAATAATAGGAGGATATTGGGAAGTCTCTTCCCTTTCATTAGTATTCTCTTCATCTTCTATTTGTTTTCTTTTATTTATGTAATTGGTAATATAAGGATTTTCAATGCAATTCACCACACAATACATAAAAATTTCTTCTAGATCAAAATCAAGAACTTTATCAAGGACAAATTCTGGCATATCTTTAGTTAAACGTTTTAATTCTTCATAACCCAAAAGCAAGCTAAGTTCATTATGATTTGCAAGGGAAATCAAGTCATCACAATTTTTGGACACGATATGATCATGAAACAATTTGCTTTAGGGATTTAAATGATCACGTTCATTGCAAAGTTCACAAGGATGGCAAAGAAATTTCAAATTTTCAGCACAAACATCTAGCCTTTCTTGCAACCATTTAGTTTCTAAATACTTATGCCTCTTGCAAAATCTATCTTCCCTATTTGGTGTGTACTTGCAAACTCTATGCACTCCACAAAAATTGACATGCTTATAAGAGACATTTTCATAATGACTAGTGCAATCATCATTAGTACTATGGATATTCAAAGAGTTCATACTAAAAACATTGCAATCATGCTCATCATACAAAGATCTAGTACCAAACATTTTAATGCATTCTTCTTCTAGCAATTGAGCACAATTTTCATTTCCATCATTCTCACAAAAGATATTAGAAAGATGGAGCGTATGAGGCAAATTCAATTCCATTTTTTGTAGTTTTATTTTTATAAACTAAAGTAGTGATAAAACAAGAAACTAAAAGATCGATTGCAAGATCTAAAGATATACCTTCAAGCACTCACCTCCCCGGCAACGGCACCAGAAAAGAGCTTGATGTCTACTACACAACCTTCTTCTTGTAGACGTTGTTGGGCCTCCAAGTGCAGAGGTTTGTAGGACAGTAGCAAATATCCCTCAAGTGGATGACCTAAGGTTTATCAATCCGTGGGAGGCGTAGGATGAACATGGTCTCTCTCAAACAACCCTGCAACCAAATAACAAGGAGTCTCTTGTGTCCCCAACACACCCAATACAATGGCAAATTGTATAGGTGCACTAGTTCAGCAAAGAGATGGTGATACAAGTGCAATATGGATGGTATATATAGGTTTTTATCTGAAAATATAAAAACAGCAAGGTAACTAATGATAAAAGTGAGCACAAACTGTATTGCAATGCGTTGAAACAAGGCCTAGGGTTCATACTTTCACTAGTGCAAGTTCTCTCAACAATAATAACATACTTGGGCATATAACTATCCCTCAACATGCAACAAAGAGTCACTCCAAAGTCACTAATAGTGGAGAACAAACGAAGAGATTATTGTAGGGTACGAAACAACCTCAAAGTTATCCTTTCTGATCGATCTATTCCAGAGTTACTAGTAAAATAACACAAAGCTATTCTCTCCATTCAATCTATCATAGAGTTCATACTAGAATAACACCTTAAGACATAAATCAACCAAAACCCTAATGTCACCTAGATACTCCAATGTCACCTCAAGTATACGTGGGCATGATTATACAATATGCATCACACAATCTCAGATTCATCTATTCAACCAACACAAACTACTTCAAGAGTGCCCCAAAGTTTCTACTAGAGAGTCAAGACGAAAACGTGTGCCGACCCCTATGCATAAGTTCACAAGGTCACTGAACCCGCAAGTTGATCACCAAAGCATACATCAAGTGGTTCACATGATATCCCATTGTCACCATAGATAAGCACATGCAAGACATACATCAAGTGTTCTCAAATCCTTAAAGACTCAATCCGATAAGATAACTTCAAAGGGAAAACTCAATCCATTACAAGAGAGTAGAGGGTTAGAAACATCATAAGATCCAACTATAATAGCAAAGCTCGCGCTACATCAAGATTGTCGTGGGAGGACTGACCCACGGACACCTATGGGACCGGCGGACCGAGCCCCTTTCGGTTCGGCGGGGGGCGGAGATCGCGCGAAGAGCAGATCGAGGCGGAGCACACGAGTGTTTTACCCAGCTTCGGAGCTCTCCGGAGAGATAATACTCCTACTGCTGCATGTCTGATTTGTATTGTGTTCTTGCTCGGGAGCGCTAAATGCTACAGTACACACTAGCTGCTAACGAGACCGAGCGTGAGTGTTCTCTGCCTTCGAACCCCCCTCTACGTTGTGCATGGGCCTCCTTTTATATGCTCAAGGGGTCACCGACAGGTGGCGACGTAGACAAGGGCAAAAATGGAAAAGAGTTGCGGTTGGTACAACTACTTGTACAGTGTATCGTACCTAACCCTGACGGCAGGGGACAAAGGCATTAAATGCCCGTCTGCGTCGCCCAAACAGTGCAAACAGGGACCGTCAGGGACGCCACCGCTTGCCACGATGGCAATCTTGTCAGCGTCGCTTGCCACCTCGCACCGCTGGCTGCACAGCCTCTCGCCACGCGCACCTGGAAAGGTCCCAGGGCGACACGTTGGTGGATGTGCTGGAGCGCGGGTACAGAGTGGTAGCTTGCCGCGGCAAGCGCCTTGCCGCGGTTGTTGGCTTGTCGCGTCCGGAAGCTTGTCGCTCACCGGGCCTTGCCGGGACGCGTGGCGCGTCGCGGCAAGTTCCTTGAGAGGCCTCGGTTGGCCTTCCCGGCAAGCTCCTCTTGCCGGGGTCTTGTCTCCTTGGCTTGAACACTTTGTTCTTGAATGGCTCCAAAGGAACCACGGAGGACCTTGGCGGTCACCCGGCAAGCCCTTGCCGCGGGGTGCTGCGACTGCCCGTGCACAAGTTCGGGATACTAGGGTACCCCTACTCTAGTACACCGACAGGAGCCCCCGGGCTTGGGCCACACACGGCGCCGAGCGCTATTCGGCCAGGCCCAAAACAGGGCACGGGCACGCGCGGCCTGGGTTACGCCGTATCTTACTTCGTATCCACCGCGCCCTCCCCTAACGGCACGCGTTGAATGCGGCGTCGTGGGAGAGATCGTGGGTGGTTTCTTTATTCGAAAAGGCGGAACGTCCGCCCCCTCCCTCTTTATAAGCAGGGGGAACAGGGGCAGTTCGCCCATCTCGCCCGTTTCTATTTCCAATCTCAGAAATCTCCGCCGCTCCCTCCCTTCTTCTCAAAGCTAAAAGAGAGCAGCACTCCGCCCCTCATCGCCACCAGCACCACCAACGCCGTCGATCTTCCCCACCGCCTCCGCCATGGCTCCGAAGGCTGGCAAGGGGAAGGGCGTGAAGACGACCGAGGCGCAGCGGCTTGCGGCGCTGCGAAGGGAGCGGACAACCTCCCCCCCCCCCAGCTCGCCGCGAAGGAGCTGAGGGAGTACTTCTACCTCTTCTGGTCGACGGAGACGCGAGCGCATCCGCGCACGAAGGTACTCTCCGCCGCTGCTTCGGAACGGGCTCCAAATGGATATCCCTTCTTCGCGCTGTTCTTCTACTGCGGGCTCTGCCCGCCCTTCTCTGAATTCTTCTGCGATATTATGAACACCTACGGGTTCCACCTCCTTGACTTCACCCCCAATGCCGTTCTGACCATGGCAGTTTTCGCACATCTCTGCGAAAACTTTGTCGGAGTCCATCCAAATGTAGCCCTTTTCCGCCACTTCTTTATGCCCCGAGTTGAGAGAGGGGAGCCTCTATCCGGCAGAATCGCCTGGATCTCGAGAGCCAGCAAGAAGGAAGCTTATCTGGAAGGAGAGCTCCGCGGCAAGTGGGAGGAATGGAGAGCAGATTGGTGCTGGATCATCGAGGAGAACCCGCAGCCGTTTACTGCCCAGCGCCAAGCCCCAGTAGTGCGCGACAACGATTGGAGCAATGTGGCCCCGGAAGACGATAGGCTGAAGATTGCCGTCACCCAGATCCTACGCCTCAGGCTTGCCGGGCTCACTGTAGGCGCCGTTGGCGTAGATTTTCTTCGCCGCCGCATGGCCCCCCTGCAGGAGAGGAGGAGACCCGCCTGTGAGTTCTGGGGTGCGGCGGACATCATGAGGCTGCGCCCGGGCCTTAATTTCAACTTCACTGTCCTGGAACTGGACGCGATGCTCAAGGTACTGTTCAAGCATGACCCTCAACATCTCGAATGGTTCAGGTTGCCGAAGGGTGTCGTTCCGCTATGCAACAACTCCTCGCTCGACCGCATCCGTGCAATGATGCCGTTGTGCGATTCGCATGGAATTGTCCCAACTTGGCAAGAGCCTGCAGACGACGTCGTGCAGGAGTTTTTTGACGGCTTGGTAGAAGTGCTGGTCCGCTCCGATGAGCAGAAAAGTCTCACCCGCGATACCACCGATGCGGAGATGCAGCGCATCGCCACTAGGGCGGAAAAGGCGGCGGCACCCGCTGCCGCGGGCGAGTTTGGATTCACCGTGGAGGAGGCAGAGGCAGCGGAGGTGGCAAGCCTTGCCGAGCGAGAGGAGTTTGCTGGCGAGGGAGAGCTTGCCGAGCCTGAAGCCGAGTCGAGCGAGCCCGCCGAGGGTGCGAGCGGCTCGTCGAAGACCAGCTCCTCTTCCTCCTCATCTTCAGACAGCCCGCCGCCAGCAGAGCCCCCAGCTCCACCAATAAGGCGTCTCCGCAAGGTTGGGGACGTGGCGGGGCGGCGGACGAGTCAACAGCAGCCGCGCCGCGCGACACGCTCCACCAAGGCAAGCACTGTTGCCGCGGGAGCACCTCACGCCGATGCGGCAACTGGAGCGGGGTCGTCCCGAACCACCGCCACTGCCCCCGCCAAGCGGCTAAGGGAACCTACTCCTCCGCCTCGTCGCGCCGAAGGTGGGCCGGACTTCGACCTCTCCGTGCTCAGCTCCGACGAGGAAGAAGAAGAGTAAGATTCTTTGTTGTACTTGTAGTTCTTCAATTCTTATTGTTTTGTCTTGTATCTGATTTTCTTTACTCCGAACTCATTCCTTTTCAGGACTCTGGCCCAGAGAGCGGCGAAGAGAGCCCAGGTCCCGGTGATTGTCATCAAGGACGAACCCACCGCGACAGCAGGGGGTGCGCCCGAGACCACCTTGCCGGACCCGGCAATCATTCCCCAAAGCAGCCCCCAGCGCAGCCCCCAGCGTAAGTATATGGTTTACTTCCCGCTGTTAGGTGCACATGGGTGCTCTTTCTTTGCTGACATCTGATTATTGGTTTGTGTAGGAGCAGAGCAGCCTCACCAGGAGCGCTCGGAAGCCACCCCCGACAGGCCATCTGCTTCGACTACACCGCCAAGGGAGGTTTCCCCGGCAAGGGAGCGTTCTCCGGCAAGGGACAGCACCAGCGACCCCCCGGTGGTGGAGCCCATGACTGTAGAACCCAACACGGGTAATCCTCTTGCTTGAAAACTTCCATTGGGTTCTTCTTCTTCTGATTTTCTTTTTGGATATTTGCTTGACTCTTCTCCCTCTTCCGGCCGTCAGATCCCCCTGGCACGGAGCCAATGGAGACCGAGGTCGCCGGCGAGAAGAACGCACGCGGCAACACTGATGACGCCGCCGCCACCGAAGAAGAAGCCGGCGCTGATGATCCCGCCGGCGAAGAGGCCGCCAAAGCTGCCGCTGCAGGAGCTGGCGAGGGGTCTGGCGATCGTACTGATGGCCCCGAGGCCGCAGGAGCGTCAGGCGCTACGCTGATCGCTGATCCCTCCGCCGCTGCCGCAGCGTCAGGTTCCGAAGAGCCCCAGCCCGGCGCCTATCTGAAGGCCGGCGATGGCGTCTTCATCAAGTTCCCCTGGGCGTCAAGCTCCAGGGCGCCGGTCGAAGGAGAAACCTTGGATGGAGAGGTGCTCGCCTCCGCTGGGCTGACGCTGGTTGATGCGCCGAGCAGCAGCAACGGCGAGTCTGAGGAGGAGCAGCTGCTGCGGAAGCTGGTGTCGCTCTACCGCGCTCGGCAGGCCAATGTGGAATCCCGAGAAGCGCTTGTCTCGCAGGCGGGAGTGGACATTGAGAAGCACGCGGAGGAGCTCCGGGGTCGCAACCAGGAAGCTCTCCGGTCCCTGGCAGAGAAGCGAGAGCAACTCGCCAAGGAGCGGAAAGCCTTCCTCCTCGAGAAGGCTGAAGTTGAAGAGCAACAGCGGCTTGCCGCCGAGGAGCTATTTGCGCGGGAGGGCGAGCTAGCGCAGCGGAAAGTCAATCTTGACAGCCATGAGGAGGAGCTTGCTGCGCGCGAGGAAACATTTGGCGGGGCTCTCAAGGAAGCAGAGGATGCTGCCGCAGCTGCCGAGGCCGCCAAGAAGGAGCTGGAGACGAAGGTGTGCAGCTGGAGGCCGATCTCAAGGCGAGGGGTGAAGAGCTTTCCGCGCTCAAGCACGAGCACGAGAAGGACGCCTGCACTCTTGGCGAGCTGCAGGGTAGTCTCGCCGAGAAGGGCAAGGAGCTTAGCGCCGCCAAGGACTCCAAAAGCAGATCTTGAGTTGAAGCTGGCTACTTTGACCAAGACGCTGGACGGCGCCAGGGAGCAGGAGGTGGCCTTGAAGAAGCAGATCGAGGCCGACGAGGCGCTGCTGGCGAGTGCTGCCGTCACCCAGAACACCTTTAGGGAGAATGTGGAGCACTGGACGGAGGGTCTCGTGGATGTTGCCGCAGCCATCGACGGGGAGCTAGCGCAGCTGGGGATGGAGGATTTCGGGTATCCCTCCGACGAGAACCTCCAACCCAGCGCCAAGCTCAGCTTGTTCTTCAAAGGCGTGGTGACGGCCCTCCAGCGACTCCGGGAGAGGACCCCAAAGCAGCTGGCCGACGAGTCGCGCACGATCTGTGCGGGAGTTCTTCAAAAGGTGTTGGTGAAGGTGGCCTTCCGCAACCCAGGCCTCAACCTCACCAATGTCCTCAAGACCCTGCCGCCGGATGCTGATCTGGAAGCGCTCAAGGCCCTTGTCGCACCCATTGTGGACAAGGTGAACGAGGTCAAGAGGGTTGAGGGCGACCGCGTAGATTAGGCCGCCCGTTTTCTCCTTTTCTTGTCGCTGCTGGTCATGTTACGAGAACAATCTATTAGAACTGCGACACGCTATCTTGTAATGTAACTTTATTTTGGGTATCGATTGCTATGTTATTTCCTTTACTTGATTCCTTTCTTTGTATGCTTTTGCCATACGCTTTTAGGGAACTTGTCGGCGCAGGCACCTTAGCCGCGAGCGCTGAGTGCGGGACATCAGCAGCCTGCTGGCGGTGCCGCAACCGACAAGAAACCTTGTCGCAACTAGTCGCAGCTCGCTTAAGTTGTTGAGCGGACTCGAAACAAAGTAAGGGCGCAACTAGCTACGAGTTGGTTCCTTCGCGCACAGGTTTTCCATACAATGCACGGTCGATCGAGGAAGATAACTTAAATTTTTTAAAACTGATTGCTCAAACTTTGGCAACTTAGCTTTTCTTTCGTTTGTGTCTCGGTAAGGCGAAACTTTCTTGAACGACGCCTGGTCCACACCATTATCTTCTCCTTTCCCCCCGGCAAACTTGTGGGTGTGGGAACCTTCCTTTCTTTGAGAAAGAGAAAGAAGAGAAAATAAAGATATGGAGCCTTATGGCTCGTTATTGCTTACCGGGGGCAGGCGCTGCACAAAGTGTCAGATAACACATGCAAAAAATAGAAAGCATGAAATTGACAAGATGTGCAGAGCACATGAGCTTTACTTATGCACGGGGTCTGCGCCCGGCTTTGTACAAAGGATTACACGCAACCGCGGCAAGACTTGTACAAAAGGTGGTTGCCGGAACAGGTTCTGGAAACCGCGCCCTACGGGTAAAACTTACGAAGATGCTCAATGTTCCAGGAGTTGCTCACCGGAGTGCCATCTTCGGTCCCAAGGCGGACAGCGCCAGGCCTAGTGACTCGTTTCACCCGGTAAGGGCCTTCCCACTTCGGCGTCAACTTGTTGGAATTCTTGGCGGACTAAACGCGCCGAAGAACAAGGTCGCCTTCCTCGAGACTTCTGGCATTAACTTTGCGGCTATGGTAGCGGCACAAAGCTTGCTGGTATCGAGCAGCTCGTATAGCAGCCTGAAGACGGTCCTCCTCAAGGAGCAGCGCGTCATCTTGTCGCAGCTGCTCTTGCTCAAGCTCATCATAAGCGAGCACTCGAGGTGACCCGTATACGAGTTCCGTGGGGAGAACTGCCTCTGCTCCATAGACTAGAGCGAAAGGTGTCTGGCCAGTGGCTCAATTTGGCGTCATCCTGATCGACCAAAGAACCACTGGCAGCTCCTCAATCCAGTTCTTTCCGCACTTGCGCAGCCTGTCGAAAGTCCTGGTCTTGAGCCCGCGCAGCACTTCAGCATTTGCCCTCTCCGCTTGACCGTTGCTTCTCGGATGAGCAACAGAAGCGAAGCAGACCTTGGCACCAAGATCTTGGACATACTGCATGAAGGTGCGGCTCGTGAATTGCGTGTCGTTGTCGGTGATGATCCTGTTAGGGATCCCGAAACGGCAAACAATCGACCTGAAGAACTTGACTGCTGACTGTGCTGTCACCTTCCTCACTGCTTCCACTTCCGGCCACTTTGTGAACTTGTCGATTGCAACGTACAAGTACTCAAAGCCCCCGACAGCTCGGGGAAAGGGGCCGAGGATGTCGAGCCCCCAGACCGAAAATGGCCAGGATAAAGGGATCGTCTGGAGAGCTTGAGTTCGCTTTTGTATCTGCTTGGAATGGAACTGGCACGCTTCACACTTGGTTACTTGTGCAGTTGCATCCTGGAGGGCTGTCGGACAAAAGAAACCTTGCCGGAATGCTTTGCCGGCAAGTGCTCTTGCGCCAATGTGATGACCACATATGCCTCCATGTATCTCTGCCAACAGCTTTTGTCCATCTTCCCGGTGAATACACTTCAATTTCACACCGTTGAGTCTTCTTCTGTACAGTGTGTTGTCGACAAACTGGTACATACTTGACTGCCGGGCTACTCTTTCCGCTTCTTCCTGCTCTTCGGGAAGCTCTCCTGTCTGAAGGAAACGGACAATCTGCTGTGCCCATGCTGGAGCTTGCGGCTCGACAACAAGGACTAAAGGCACATATGCTGCTGCGGGAACATCCGCTTCTACGGCGAGAACCTGCGGCTCAGCCGGAGCTTGACATTCCCCGGCAAGCTTGCCAGAGCAAAACTTGTCGGGAGCGTCTGCTTCAACGGAACAAACCCTAGGGCCTGCCGGAGCAGACTGCTCCTCAGCACTCTTGGTGTTGATCTTGGGGACCTTCTTGGCAGCGACTTCGGGGAACTCTGCCGGAAAATAGTCACTAGAAATCAACTTCCTCTTCTTGCTCTGTCCAGTTGATGGTGTTACAGACGGTTGAGTCAGTTTGAGCACAAAGATCCCTGGTTCCACAGGTAACTTAAGTGCGTCGCACTTTGACAGGCCATCGACAATGTCGTTCTGAGCTCTCGGAACATGTTCCATTTGTAGGCCGTCAAAGTGCTCTTCTAACTTTCTCACTTTATCAACGTAAGCTTCCATCAACGGACTCTGATAATTCTTGTTCACTTGGCGGACGACAAGCTGCGAGTCACCCCTGACAATGAGCTTCTTGATCCCAAGGTCCGCTGCGATCCTGAGACCGGCAAGCAAACCTTCATACTCTGCGGTATTGTTTGTTGCTTGCTCCTTGGGAAAGTGCATCTGGACTACGTACTTGAGGTGCTCTCCGGTGGGTGCAACAAGTAGCACGCCCGCACCGGCGCCTTGCAGCGAGAAGGCACCATCAAAGTACATCAGCCACTCTTTGCTTGCCTCCTTGACGGGGATGCTTGTTTCTGGAATTTCTTCATCTGGTGTTCGCGTCCATTCTGCTATGAATTCTGCCAATGCTCTACTCTGGATAGTTGAAGTGCTCTCAAACTTGAGGCCAAAGCTTGACAGTTCCAGTGCCCACTCGACAATCCTGCCTGTTGCTTCTGGATTCTGCAGTATCCTCTTCAGTGGAAAACGAGTGACAACTGTGATCTCATGTGCTTGGAAGTAATGGCGCAGCTTTCTCGAGGCCATGAGAAGGCCGAAAAGCAATTTATGCACACCAGAGTACCTTGACCTAGCCCCCTGCAGAAGGGAACTGACAAAGTAAACTGGGTGCTGCACCATTCTCTTATGTATCTCTTCATGCGCCTGCGCAGATCCATCTTTGTCGGGACCAGAGCTTGTCGGTGAAGTCCCCTGCTTGTCGCTGGATGCACCTGCCGTGGTTGCTGGCTCATCATCCGCCTCCCTCTCCGCTACTAACGCAGCACTAACCACTTGATTGGTTGCCGCTATATACAGCAGCAACTTCTCTTGTGGCTTAGGTGCGACAAGTGTTGGAGTGGAGGACAGGTATCTCTTCAAGTCCTGCAGCGCAGCCTCCGCTTCCGGAGTCCATTTCATTGGACCTGCCTTTTTCAATATTTGGAAAAACGGTAGAGCGCGCTCAGCAGACTTAGAGATAAACCTGCTGAGAGCAGCCAAGCAACCGGCAAGCCTTCGTACATCCTTGACGCGCTTTGGTGCTTCAATCTGCTCAATGGCCTTGATCTTGTCGGGGTTGGCTTCAATTCCCCGCTGAGACACGAAGAACCCGAGAAGCTTGCCAGAGGGGACTCCAAACACACACTTCTCGGGGTTGAGCTTGAGGTTGATCTTGCGCAGATTTGCAAAGGTTTCATCTAAATCTTGAATCAGAGTTGCCTTGTCCTTGCTCTTGACCACTATGTCATCCATGTAGGCTTCCACATTTCTGTGCATTTGTGGCTCAAAAGCGTCATGGACTGCCCTTGCAAATGTTGAACCAGCATTCTTTAAACCGAAAGGCATCCGTACAAAACAGTATGTGCCACATGGAGTGATGAATGCGGTCTTCTCCTCATCCTCTTCGGCCATGAAAATCTGATGGTATCCTGAGTATGCGTCAAGAAATGAAAGCAAGTCACATCCGGCCGTGGAGTCAACAATCTGGTCTATGCGCGGCAAGGGAAATGGGTCTTTGGGACAAGCTTTATTAACATCGGTAAAGTCGATACAAAGCCTCCATTTCTCGTTTGCCTTGCGCACGACTACAGGATTGGCCAACCACGTAGGATGGAGCACTCCTCTGACAAGGCCTGCTGCTTCCAATTTCTTGATTTCTTCTGCGATGAATTCTTGGCGCTCCACTGCTTGTTTCCTGACCTTCTGCTTGACGGGCCGCGCATGAGGACAGACGGCAAGATGGTGCTCGATTACTTTCTTGGGAACACCAGGGATGTCAGACGGTTGCCACGCAAACACGTCGACGTTCGCCCGCAAGAAAGCAACGAGCGCGCTTTCCTATTTAGGGTCGAGAGTGGCACTGATGGTGAAGGTACCACCAGTACCGTCCTCCTTGGCGGACACCTTTTTGGTCTCTGGCGGAGCTGCCATTGCCTTCTTATGCTTGTCGGTGGAGCTCGATGGTGCGTCCTCGACGGTAGCGCAGCACTCCGAAGAGGTGTGCTTGCCGGAGTGGGCATCAGAACTCTTGCCGGACTTGGTCTTCTTCTTCCCCCCGGGAGCTTCAACGGCAAGTGACTTGCGATCTGTTGCGGCTGCTGCTTCCCGGTAGATCTTGCCGGCGCAGATAAGAGCATCCTTCTTGTCGCCAGGGACAGAGATGACACTTATCGGGCCCAGCATCTTCAGCACATTGTATGTGTAGTGAGAGGCTGCCATGAATTTGGCGAGCGCTGGACAGCCGAGTATCCCATTGTAAGGCAATGGAAAGTCAGCAACGTTAAAAGTGACCCTCTCAGTCCTGAAGTTCAGCTCGCTGCCAAATGTCACCGGCAACATGATCTTTCCCTTCGGCTTGCTCCTTCTCGGATTGATTCCTTGGAATGTGCCGGTCTCTTCGAGCTCGCTGTCAGGGATCTGGAGTTTCTGGAGCACTGCGGAGGAGATCAGGTTCAAGCCGGCCCCGCCGTCAACTAGCATCTTAGTGACCTTGAGGTTGCGGATAGTTGGTGAAACCAACATCGGCAAGCACCCGACCGCAGTTACGCGATCAGGGTGGTCCTCAATATCAAAGACGGTAGGCGTGCCGGACCATTTCAGAGGCTTGCGTGACTCGACGGGTGGTTCTGCCGCATTGACTTCCCGCACCCACTGCTTGAGCTGGCGGTGTGAAGTATGCAGAGAAGCACCGCCATCAACGCACAGGACCTCTGTGGCTTTCTGGAACTCCTGCTCATCGGCCTCATCATCATCCATATCTTCATCGTCGTCGTCATCTTCGTCCTTGTCGCGGCCGCGGGGAGGTCTGTCTCCTTGCCGCTGCTTGGCCTTGCCGCGGCGTCCTCCCCGGCCGGGGCGTTTCTTGCCGGATCCTCCAGTACCTTCTTGGGATTTCTCCTTGTCGCGTCGCTCGTACTCAGCCTTTTGCTGCTCGACAAGCTGCTCGACCTTCTTGCAGCTCTGGAGGTCATGGCCCTTGGTGCGGTGGATCTTGCAGTACTGCTTGTTGGTGCCGTCCTGCTTGTCGGCGACCGCCACAGCCTCGCCGGAGCTACCAGCTTTGGCTTTCTCGGCGCCACCTCCGTTGCTGGACTGCTCAACGACTAGCACACCTTTGCCTTTCTTCTTCCTGTTGTTCCGCCGCCGGTTTTTCTTTGCCGGGGCAGCATCCTCACTGTCAGATCCTCCTGCTTCTGCATTCTCTCCGGGAAGTTTCCTCCCTTCATCAGCACGTGCACACTTGTCGGCCAGGGCATATAACTCACTGACGTCTCTGATCTTGCACATCGCCATCTCCTCCTGCATCCTGCGGTTTCGCACGTTCTGATGGAACGCGCTGATGATCGCGGCAGGGTGGACATCTGGGATGTTGTGCTGTACACGGCTGAATCTCTGAATGTACTTGCGCAGGGACTCTCCTTCCTTCTGGGCGAGCAGATGAAGGTCGCTCTCTTGGCCATGAGGTTTGTGGCCGCCTGTAAAGGCGCCAACAAACTGATGGCGTAGATCTGCCCATGAGGATATGGAGTTGTTCGGCAAGTGCATGAGCCAGGACCTGACATTGGGCTTGAGTACCAGCGGGAAGTAGTTGGCAAGGATCTTGTCGTCTCGCCCCCCAGCAGCTTGCACCGTGATGGTGTAGATGCTGAGGAACTCCGACGGATGCGACTTGCCGCCGTACTTCTCTAGTACGTCTGGCTTGAAATTCTTCGTGCTGGGCCACTAGACTTGCCGCAGCTCATGAGTGAACGCAGGGCAACCTCCCGCGTACGGCAAGTCGCCTGGTTCCCTTGGCGCATGCATGTCGACAGAGGGCCCAGCGTGCTGGTCCGATTGACGCCGCGCTTCTCTTCGACGCTCGATGCGAGTACGAGCGTCTTCTTGCTGTCGTTCATGAAGAACTTGGCGCTGATCGCGACGAGCTCGTGGATTCGATGACGCGGTGGAGTCGTTGTCGAGGTAGATCCGGCGAGTCGGCGATCTTGGCCTTCGGGGTGGAGAGTGCATGGTGGTTGCACCCCCACCGGTTTTGTTGCCATCGACTCGTGCCTGGCAATCTTGCCGCGGCTGCGATGTACTCGGCTGCCGTGGAGTGTCACCGTTGGCGAAGCAGATGAGACTCTGAATGGTGGCCCTCCATTCGTCGATCTTGTCTGCCGTTGGAGGGTAATCCAGGAGCAGTTGAGCTCGTGCCAAAGCTTCTGCTGGAGTGGTGGGTGGCAGTGGCGAACGGTGCGAGGAGCGGGATATGCTCGGACCGGAGGACCGAGCCCCTTTCAGTTCGGCGGGGGGCGGAGATCGCGCGAAGAGCAGATCGAGGCGGAGCCCACGAGCGGTTTACCCAGCTTCGGAGCTCTCCGGAGAGATAATACTCCTACTGCTGCATGTCTGATTTGTATTGTGTTCTTGCTCGGGAGCGCTAAATGCTACAGTACACACTAGCTGCTAACGAGACCGAGCGTGAGTGTTTTCTGCCTTCGAACCCCCCTCTACATTGCGCATGGGCCTCGTTTTATATGCTCAAGGGGTCACCGACAGGTGGCGACGTAGACAAGGGCAAAAATGGAAAAGAGTTGCGGTTGGTACAACTACTTGTACAGTGTATCGTACCTAACCCTGACGGCAGGGGACAAAGGCATTAAATGCCCGTCTGCGTCGCCCAAACAGTGCAAACAGGGACCGTCAAGGACGCCACCGCTTGCCACAATGGCAATCTTGTCAGCGTCGCTTGCCACCTCGCACCGCTGGCTGCACAGCCTCTTGCCACGCGCACCTGGAAAGGTCCCAGGGCGACACGTTGGTGGATGTGCTGGAGCGCGGGTACAGAGTGGTAGCTTGCCGCGGCAAGCGCCTTGCCGCAGTTGTTGGCTTGTCGCGTCCGGAAGCTTGTCGCTCACCGGGCCTTGCCGGGACGCGGCGCGTCGCGGCAAGTTCCTTGAGATGCCTCGGTTGGCCTTCCCGGCAAGCTCCTCTTGCCGGGGTCTTGTCTCCTTGGCTTGAACACATTGTTCTTGAATGGCTCCAAAGGAACCACGGAGGACCTTGGCGGTCACCCGGCAAGGCCTTGCCGCGGGGTGCTGCGACTGCCCGTGCACAAGTTCGGGATACTAGGGTACCCCTACTCTAGTACACCGACAAAGATCGTGCCAAATCAAGAACACGAGAGAGAGAGAGAGAGAGAGAGATCAAACACATAGCTACTGGTACATACCCTCAGCCCCGAGGGTGAACTACTCCCTCCTCGTCATGGAGAGTGCCGAGATGATGAAGATGGCCATCGGTGAGGGATCCCCCCTCCGGCAGGGTGCCGGAACGGGTCCCGATTGGTTTTTGGTGGCTATAGAGGCTTGCGGCGGCGGAACTCCAGATCTATGGTGCTCCTGGATTTTTTCGGGGTATATGGATATATATAGGTGAAAGAAGTCAGTTAGGGGAGCCACGAGGGGCCCACTAGGGTGGGGGGCATGCCCAGGGGGTAGGGCACGCTACCCTGCCTCGTGGCTTCTTTGAAGATTCCCTGACGTCTACTTCAAGTCTCGTGGATTGCTTTCGTTCCAGAAATAACTCTCCCGAAGGTTTCATTCCTTTTGGACTCTGTTTGATATTCCTTTTCTGTGAAACACTGAAATAGGCAAAAAAACAGCAGTTTGGGCTGGGCCTGCAGTTAATAGGTTAGTCCCAAAAATGATATAAAGGTGTATAGTAAATCCCATAAACATCCAAAACAGATAATACAATAGCATGCAACAATCAAAAATTATAGATACATTGGATACGTATCAGTGGCAAGGCACAGAGCGTTGGGAGGGCGCTGGATTTTATAAAGTGTGTCGGACGCCGCGCGCCAAAACTAGCGCGCGCCATACCGCTTTTTCCCGTGCACGCGTGATCCTTTCCCGACGTCCCTGCTATCTCTACTCTCTTCTCTACTCTTATATTTATTTTATATTTATATTTATCTCTACTCTTATAAAAACAGAGTTGGTGATGATGGTGTGTCTGCCATCCTGCAATATAGACCGTCTGATTTATATCCGACGGATAGGAAGGAAACTATGGCAATTTTCCAAAAAGATACCCACACCCCTCTCCACATTTGCAAATAAGGCCTTCCCTTTTTCATCCTTTTCTCCCACAAGATAAACTACTGATACAAATGCATCTTGATGTTCCATGCAACACATGGGCATCTTGCTGCTTCTAATTTTTCCCATCATTTGCCACACTACTGGTTGCATATGAAGAACCTACCCAAGCACAACGCGATACATGAGCGACACACAATTACAAGGTGATATTCTATTGGACAATGGAGACTATAACCAATTACTTTTATGGGAACAATAGCAACCAGGAAATTTGAAGGGTGGGTATGAACAAAATTCGAACTGCACATGTACTGCTAAGAGATTCAATACACACATTACCAATCGAGGAGGTGTATGATGGTCGCGGCGGCCTCTGTGCATCAGGGTCGGCGACGGGAGTCAGTTCATTGTCCACCAAGGTGGTGCTTCTGCGCTTGGCATCGGCTTCCGGGAAGCAGATCTGAGACCGTGGAAGACGGTGTCGGGGAAAAGGCTCCGTGTACGACGACGACGGTGGACCGACTCCAGTGCGGCGTACAACGTCGTCGATGAGGCAGATGTGCTGTGGTGGACGAGTGCACCGATGTAGAAGTGGAGGAGCACAAAGGCTGCAGTGCCATGGAGAAGTCGATTTTGCTGTCGGGATAGAAAATCAGGAGTATTCAGGTGTACCACTCTAGGTGCCGGGGTGGGGTTGGCTGGGTAGGGTGAACCTAAAGTCACCAAAACAATCCCCTACCAAGTGTCATCCTTAGGCCTATTCCGAAGGTATGATGGTAACTTCGCCCTGCTCGAATCAAGGTCGCGGGAGATTTTCCCGCCGACCTCACAATTTTCTGACACTGAACTCCCCGTGTGGCGTGTTGGGTGATTGGGCTAAGCAACTAGCGAGTAGTACTAATAGTTAGTAGTACTAGTAACTACTAGTACTCCCTCCGTTTTTATGAACTCTGCATATTAGGTTTGATTGAAGTCAAACTTCCTAAAGTTTGACCAAGTTTATAGAAAAATATAATCATTTACCATAACAAATATGTATGATGTGAAAGTACATTCAATAATGAATCAAATGGTATTTATTTGTTATTGTATATGTTAATGTTTTTTGTTATAAACTTTGTGAGAGTTTACAAAACTTGACTTTGACCAATGCTAATACGCAGACTTAAATAAAAACGGAGGGAGTACACATTTGTTTTCTTAATTTGTAGTGAACTAATCATTTGTTGTAATCATGAAATAAATATATTAGACTACTGACTTCGAATGTAATGGTCTATACAATTCAATAGTTAGAATCATTGTTGAATTCCAAGATGTATACGAGGTCTGTAGTACTTCACAATATGCTCAAACTCATATAATACCAGTCAAATGAAAATCTAAATTCATTTCATAGTTATTACTTTGTAGGATGCAACAAAACCAACCATAGCTCTACATCATCCATTATAAAAGCAACATTTTGAACACATTCCAATGTGTAAATGAAACGTGTAGAGAGAGCTTGCAAAGATGGAGCAGATAGGGCGGGAAAGATTGTATGTATGTGGGCGAGAGAGTAGGAGACAAACCTAACAAGAGAGAGATAGAGAGAGATAAAGAGAGGAAGAAGTTAGGTCTGTGAGAACGATGGAGACATGTAATATACGTGAGATGCATGTGCATCCGGATTTTGTACACGTGGAAGGAGAAGAGAAAACATGTTTGATGAGAGAGCTAGAAAAACATGGACGAAACGGGAAGGATCTCGTGGGTTGAGGGATTGATAATTTTGTGCGGGAGAGAGAAGGATTGGTAATTTTGTGCATGAGAGGGGGGAGGAGTCAGTCAGCCCTCGTCACATCATCCTGCTTCCAAATGGCCCCGCATTCTCTAGTGTAGTGTGGTCGCCATCTTCGATCTCCTCGATGCCCTCTTTGAATATTGAGGTGGCATGCATGTTGGGGGGCAAAGAAGCACAAGCGAGAGTGGTTTCCATATAACCTTGGATGGGGAATGAATTGGGTGCTCGGGGGAGGGGGAGTGTGTGTGCAGTGTGTGTGTGTGTGTGTATGTGTGTGTGTGTGTGTGTGTGTGTGTGTGCACTACAAAAAAATACACTTCCGTGATGATACGTGTTTGTCACAGTAGGTCACGTTTTCTGTCATGCATCTACATCCATGACGATTTTATGACAGAATTAAGATAGTCATACCTGTGCTGTCGTAGAAGTGTTCCATGACATTACCAAAATTATCATCATGGAAGTGTCCACTTCCATGACGATAAATCATGCATCATAGAAGTGCTTTCGTCAAGGGTGACTGAAACGTGACATCCACCGTAATGGAACGCCGTTAAGCTAGCGGGTCCGGTTTTGGATCCGATAACCCTAGCCCCGACCAATGGGGATTATCCACGTGTAAAATCAACATTGGCTAGAGGAAACATGTGTCAGCTCACTGTTGGGACAGATGTCATCCACTCATTGGACCGAAGGCGCCTATGATACGTCGACATGTGGCACGGCCCAACAGAGGCCCATTCTCGTGAAAAGGCTGGCCCGTTTGACTTGGTTAAAAGGTGGCGGGCTGGCCCACGAAAAGCCTGTTAATGGCCTATTCGCATATAGCCCATTTACAGCTCGCTAACCCAGGGCCCGTTGTGACCTATCCGAATTAGGCCCAGTAGCGTCATATGGGCCGTCCAATATGATTCCAGCCCATTTTAACTTCCGGGCCATGTATGGCCCATGACGTCTTTCGGCCCATATGAGGCCCTTTGTAACTCTTTGCTCATTAACGGCCCGTGGTGAAACTGGCCCGTAATGAACAGTGTATCACTTTATACCCATTAACGGCCCATTATTCCATTGGGACATTTCAAGCCCACATTATATTTCGGCCTTCTCAAGGCCCATTTATTCTTGGGCTCATTTCTAGCATTCAGTTTTACAACCCGTTACTGTAATTTTCTTCTTGTGGGCCAAATTCAGCCCGTGGATACAGTCGGCCCGTTTGTGCCACGTTATTACGTTGAGCCCTTTTCATAGCGTCATCAAATACAGCCGATTAACAACGGCCCGTTATGGTCGGCCCATGAACGGACAATTCCAACTCTAGCCCGTTTACGGCCATAATGCGGTCTGTTATTGGCCAATGTTTGGCCAATTGATCATAGGGCCCGTAGAAGGCCCATCGATGATACGGCCCGTAGAAGGCCCATTATGTCTACGGCCCGAAGAATGCCCATTGTGTCTACGACCCATAGAAGGCCCATTGTTTCTACGCCCTGTAGGAGGCCCATTGTTTCTACGGCCCGTAGAAGGCCCATTGTTTCTATGAGCCGTAGGAGGCTCAGTGTCACTACAGTAAATATGTAGCCCATGGTTATTGTGGCCTAGTTTTAAAAAATAGGTTATTGCAGCCACTAGCAAACCGCGGAAAAAGAACTGCACTCACTACAAGCAAACAAATAAACAAGAAAACAAGGAAATAAATAAGCAAGCAACTTACGCTAGGCTATCACGGCTATTACACATATTACATCCACTTGGCATCAAAGTTTGCCACTAGTGCAAATATAGGGAACAAAGCAGCATATCATATACACTGGTTGTCAAAGTTGGCGACCAGCACAAATAAACGCCGCAGCAAAACAAGTCCAGAACTAAAACCACTTCAGAAGATCTCAAGAAACAATATCCTGGGTACCCATAATGCTAGCAAGATGCTTAGCAAGCTTATTAACTTTCTCTTGTTTGGCGCTTAAATCCTCCAGCGCTTGATGTTGCACCAGAAAGTATGCATCTGAATTCTGCAGGGACTTCCTCAGTCTTTCAACTTCCTGTCGCAGCACATCTGATCGATGTCTTTCAACTTGAAGTTGAGACTCAAGAAGACAAACTGATTCAGGCAGCGAGTTCAAAGAGCTTGTGCCAGAAGTAGTGGCCAGTAACTCGAACACTACATCAAAACAGGACTTTTGGGTTCTCTCATTGTCGTCAAGATAGTTTTTATCAGCTTTCTTGGAGACCAACAGGGATGTCTCACTATCTTGAACCTTATCTGCATTCCTTCCTTTAACATTGCATAACGGGGTAATGTTCTCCAATATTTTGTCTGCATTCTAAAAGAGAAACAAGCAGACACATCACAGGTTTACCATGTTGTATATGAAACTCATTTTGGTAAATGAGTTCAGTAGTAAAGTGAATAGGATATCAACATGAAACAAATATATATCTATGTACCATGGTCGCTTTATGGTCTATATCATTCTAGTTTTTGTTGCCAAATCAAGATAGAGACATAGTTCAAATAATATTTGTTCAAGACAAAGCAGAATAGACAGAATATAAGTGTGGGAAACTATAGAGCAATAACAACACTTGTAGTGTGCATGACATGAGAACATAACTGTTTATTCAATTGAAACTGAAATCAACATAGAGCAAGTTACAACAGCAAACCAGTTAAAGAAACAGGTTTAAAACATACCTGTTACGCCATTGGAGTTTCAATTCCATCCTTCAAATTTTAAAATAGTTGGTATGAGTAAATACAGTAATGCAAGAGCAAAGGAGTATGAACCACAGCTACAGAACCTGACCTGAGAACAAATCTTCTTCTCCTTTAAGCGTTGAGTTGGGATTCAGAGTGGTGGTCCTCGTCCTTTGGGCACTGCAGTTCTCTTACTAAGTTCTCGGGTTTGGGTGCTCTAAGGTGGAGACAGTGCTGTGTCAACTGGAGCTGGGTTACTATCTGCCGGGGTTGGGGTTAGAAGGGGTGTTGCTAGTTCTCTGTCCAACTGGGTAGGGGTACCATCTGCGAGAGTCTGGGTTATGTGTGGTGGAGCTGGTTCTTGGAAAAGTACAACCGTGGTTCTATCTGCATCAACTGGTAGCACTATCTTTTCTGAAGACCGTGTTGTTACTCCCTTAGATACTTCCATCACCCTCTCCAATGCAAATGGCTGATAAACAAGAAAAGTAATTGAAAGTACAGACATTGTATGATAGACAGGTGCAATAGATAGTGGGGAATAAAAGAGGGCATGAAATAATTCACATTTATTTTGTCTAACCAAATAGGATAGCATGACACAATGTCACATATATGATGGCTAACTAAACAGGATAGCATGACACAATTTCAAATTATGATGGCTAACTAAAAAAGATGGAAAGACATAGTTCAAAATATGATGACTATGTAAACAGGATGACATGATAATGTCACATCCCTAGTTCTGGTCTGCCTAGTGCTAGCATCTGGTGTTGCATCATGTTCAATTTTTTCAGAAACTTGAAATGGGGATGATAGAAACTCCCAGCACCCCCTTAAACCAACTAGGATCACAATGAAATATTTTCGATGAACCCAAAATGCCCTTTGGAAATGTTCATCATTTCTGATAAAGGTAAAAACCTCTGCCAAATCATGAACATATTTCTAGGTCATTTCTGGATTTTTGAATTAACTCATATTGTATTTAATTGGGGCATTTAAATCCTATAAATATTTTAAATGCTCTAATAATTCTGAAACTATTTGAGGGCTGTTGGGAATAATTTCAACCGTGCCCACAAATATTTTCAGGATTTTTGAAAATGCTCTGGCATTTTTAATAAAGCCAAAACAACTGCAAAAAAAGGAAACACACAAAAATTATTAAAAAGCAGGAACCCACCTGGGCCACTTACCTGGCGCTCACCGGGCAGCCCATCTGGCCGGCCCAGCCCACCAGGGGTAGGGAGTTCTTCTTCCTCCCGCCAGTCGGATGCACAGCGCGTGCCCGACGCGTGCATGGCCACCGCATGCCACCTCCAGCCTGCCTGCTCACTCTGGACGGCTCTAGACAACGCCACGCTCCCCCCTGACCTCTCTCTCTCTCTCGCATCCACAACCTCTCCCCTCCTCCGCCCTCTTTTCCTCGAGCCATCGAGCGCACCGGAGAGCGCCGCTGCTCGCCGTCGTAGCCACCGCGCACCCTAGGCCTCGCCCGTGTCCAGCCGCTGAGAGAAACTAGTCCTTGTCTGCACGCTGAAGATCAGAATCCTGGGCACACTGCATCACCGTCAACATCATCGTCTTCCTCGCCGGCAACCATGGATCACCGTCGTCGATTCGCGCCAAAGAGGGCCTCCCCGAGCCGTCTGAGCTACTCAACGACTCCGCTGTGAGGACTCCTTCGTTTTCCGCCTTTCCTCCTGCTCGTTTCCGTGCCGTAGCACCCTCACCCGCTGATACGTCTCCAATGTATCTATAATTTTTGATTTCTCCATGCTACTTTATCTACTATTTTGGACTATATTGGGCTTTATTTTCCACTTTTATATTACTTTTGGGACTAACCTATTAACCGGAGGCCCAACCCAGAATTACTGTTTTTTTGCCTATTTCAGTGTTTCGAAGAAACGGAATATCAAACAGAGTCCAAACGGAATGAAACCTTCAGGATCGTGATTTTACAACCGAACATGATCCAGGAGACTTGGACCCTACTCCAAGCAGTGCCAGAGGCGGTCACGAGGGTGGAGGGCGCCCCCCCTTGGGCGTGCCCCCCTACCTCGTGGGCCCCCTGACGCTCCACCGACGTACTCCTTCCTCCTATATATGCCTACGTATCCTCGTCAGATCCGAACAGGAGCCAAAAACCTAATTCCACCGCCACAACCTTCTGTATCCACGAGATCCCATCTTGGGGTTAGTTCCAGAGCTCCGCCGGAGGGGCCATCCACCATGGAGGGCTTCTACATCAACACCATAGCCCCTCCGATGAAGTGTGAGTAGTTTACTTCAGACCTTCGGGTCCATAGCTAGTAGGTAGATGGCTTCTTCTCTCTTTTTGGATCTCAATACAATGTTCTACCCCTCTCTTGTGGAGATCCATTCGATGTAATCTTCTTTTTGCGGTGTGTTTGTTGAGACCGATGAATTGTGGGTTTATGATCCAGTATTATCTATGGAAAATATTTGATTCTTCTCTGAATTCTTTTATGTATGATTGAGTTATCTTTGCAAGTCTCTTCGAATTATCCTTTTTGGTTTGGCCAACTAGATTGGTAGTTCTTGCAATGGGAGAAGTGCTTAGCTTTGGGTTCAATCTTGCGGTGTCATTACCCAGTGACTGAAGGGGCAGCAAGGCACGTATTGTATTGTTGCCATCGAGGATAACAAGATGGTTTTTTTATCATATTGCATAAATTTATCCCTCTACATCATGTCATCTTGCTTAAGGCATTACTCTGTTTTTACTTAATACTCTAGATGCATGCTGGATAGCGGTCGATGAGTGGAGTAATAGTAGTGGATGCAGAATCGTTTCGATCTACTTGTTTTGGACGTGATGCCTATATACATGATAATTCCCTAGAAATACTCATAACTATGCTCAATTCTGTCAATTGCTCAACAGTAATTAGTTCACCCACCGTAGAATCTCTATGCTCTTGAGAGAAGCCACTAGTGAGACCTATGGCCCCCGGGTCTATTCTCATCATATCAATCTCTATCACTTTATTTACTTGCTTTGTTTTTACTTTGCCTTTTACTTTTTACTTTGCATCTATCTATCAAAAATACCAAAAATATTATCTTTATCAGATCTCACTCTCGTAAGTGACCGTGAAGGGATTGACAACCCCTAAGCATTGGTTGCGAGTTGCTATCGTTTTGTGTAGGTATGAGGGACTTGTGCGTGGTCTCCTACTGGATTGATACCTTGGTTCTCAAAAACTAAGGGAAATAGTTACGCTACTTTACTGCATCATCCTCTCCTCTTCGGGGAAATCCAACGCAGTGCTCAAGAGGCAGCAAGAAGAATTTCTAGCGACGTTGCCGGGGAGGCTCAAGCAAGCAAGTCAACTATACCAAGTACCCATCGCAATCCCTATCTCTCGCATTACATTATTTGCCATTTGCCTCTCGTTTTCCTCTCCCCCACTTCACCCTTGCCGTTTTATTTGCCCTCTCTTTCCCAATCTCCTCCTCTCTTTCCCGTTTGCCTTTTTCCCTTTGCCTTTCTATTTGCCGTGTGATTAGTTTGCTTTTCTTTATGTCTAATTCCTTATCCGCTCCTATGTCTCCTGAGTTTGAAGTTCTTCACTTCAAGCAAAGGCAAGGAGAAAACTTAAAAGATGCTTGGTATAGGATGATGGAATCTTATCGTAAGTGCACCCTAGAGGTGAACTTTAGAATTCTTCTTCGCAATTTTTATGTCGGGTTAAATATGACGCATACACAACTCTTGGATTGCATTGCCAAGGGAAATTTCATTGAGATTGATCCTAGTATTACGCATGAAATTATAGAGGGAATAGTGGGAACACTACCCCAAAAGGGAGGATCTCATCCTACCCAGGAAGAAACCCAAGTGTTTGAGAAGATTTGCGAAATAACAATTTTTTTACAAAAGTCTCTTGAGCCTCTTAAAAGTGTTAGCGGAAATCTTCACCGCATGAATATGTTGATTAATCTTTGTAATAAGCGGTTGGATTCTTTAGATATAAAAATTTCCAAATATGAAGGGAAGCGGAAAGAACCTCTCAGATTCAAGAATGACTCCGCCAAAAAAATGAAAATGAAAGATGGCAATACCTAGATCTATCCTTGCTTTTATGCCTAGCTAGGGGCGTTAAACGATAGCGATTGTTGGGAGGTAACCTGATTTTATTTTGTGTTTTTTGTTTTCCTTCTATTTAGGAATAAATAATCCATCTACCTTCGGTTTGGATGTGGTTTTATCTTTTAATTAGTGTTTATGCCAAGTAGAACCTATAGGATAACCTACGATGATAGTTGATTTGATTCTGCTGAAAAACAGAAACTTTGCGCGCATGAATTTAGTTATGTAAATCACAGAAACGTGCTTTTGCGTTGATTCCTTTTGCTTCTGTTCAATAAACAAAATTTCTAGGACTTCCTATTTTGGTAGAACTTTTAGAGTTCCAGAAGTTTGCGTTAGTTACAGATTGCTACAGACTGTTCTGTTTTTGACAGATTCTATTTTACATGTTTTGTTTGCTTATTTTGATGAATCTATGGGTAGTAAAATAGTTTATAATCCGTAGAGAAGTTGGAATACAGTAGGTTTAACACCAATATAAAAAAAGAATGAGTTCATTACAGTACCTTGAAGTAGTCTTTTGTTTTCTTTCTCTAACAGAGCTCACGAGATTTCTGTTGAGTTTTGTGTTGTGAAGTTTTCAAGTTTTGGCTAAATTCTTTTGATGGATTATGGAACAAGGAGTGGAAAGAGCCTAAGCTTGGGGATGCCCATGGCAACCCCAAGATAATCCAAGGACACCAAAAAGTCAAATCTTGGGGATGCCCCAGAAGGCATCCCCTCTTTCGTCCACTTCCATCGGTAATTTACTTGGAGCTATATTTTTATTCACCAACATGATATGTGTTTTGCTTGGATCGTCTTGTATTATTTGTGTCTTTGCTTGTTAGTCTACCACAATCATCCTTGCTGTACACATATTTTGAGAGAGCCATACATGATTTGGAATTTGTTAGAATACTCTATGTGCTTCACTTATATATTTTGAGCTTGATAGTTTTGCTCTATGTGCTTCACTTATATCTTTTGAGCGTGATAATTTTTGCTCTAGTGCTTCACTTATATCTTTTAGAGCACGGCGGTGGATTTGTTTTAAAGAAACTATTGATCTCTCATGTTCACTTAGATTATTTTGAGAGTCATTAATAGCATGATAATTTGCTTAATGTTAATATACTTGGTGTTCAAGATATGTGAACCTTTCTTTTGAGTGCGTTGAATAGTAAGATAAGTTTGATGCTTGATAATTGTTTTGAGATATGGAGGTGATAATATCAAAGTCGTGCTAGTTGGGTGATTATGAATTTGAGAAATACTTGTGTTGAAGTTTGCAAGTCCCGTAGCATGCATGTATGGTTAAAGTTGTGTAACAAATTTGAAACATGAAGTGTACCTGGCTTGTGCATCCTTATGAGTGGCGGTCGGGGACGAGCGATGGTCTTTTCCTACCAATCTATCCCCCTAGGAGCATGCGTGTAGTACTTGATTTTTGATTACTTCTAAATTTTTGCAATAAGTATATGAGTTCTTTTGACTAATGTTGAGTCCATGGATTATACGCACTCTCACCTTTCCGCCTTTGCTAGCCTCTTCGGTACCGAGCATTGCCCTTTCTCACCTTGAGAGTTGGTGCAAACTTCGCCGGTGCATCCAAACCCCGTGATATGATACACTCTATCACACACAAACCTCCTTATATCTTCCTCAAAACAGCCACCATACCTACCTATCATGGCATTTCCATAGCCATTCCGAGAAATATTGCCATGCAACTTCCACCATCATCATCATGACATACATTACTTTTGTCATATTGCCGTTGCATGATCATGTAGTTGACATCGTATTTTTGGCAAAGCCACCATGCATTATTTTCCATACATTTCACTCTTGATTCATTGCACCATCCCGGTACACCGCCGGAGGCATTCATATAGAGTCATATCTTGTTCTAAGTTTCAAGTTGTAATCCTTATGTTGTAATCAATCGAAGTGTGATGATCATCATTATTAGAGCATTGCCCAAATAAAAAAAAGAGAAAGGCCAAAAGAAAAAAAAAGAAAGGCCCAAATATATATATATATATATATATATATATATATATGTATGTATATTAAGGGCAATGCTACTATCTCTTTTTCCACACTTGTGCTTGAAAGTAGCACCTTGTTCTTCATGTAGTGAGTGTCATATTGTGCTTCATAGTAGCACCTTGTTCCTCATGTAGTGAGTGTCATAAAGTTGTCTTTTTATACTAGTGGGAATTTTTCATTATAGAACTTGGCTTGTATATTCCTACGATGGGCTTCCTCAAATGCCCTAGGTCTTCATGAGCAAGCAAGTTGGATGCACACCCACTAGTTTTCTTTTGTTGAGCATTCATAGCTCTAGTGCATCCGTTGCATGGCAATCCCTACTCCTCATGTTGACATCAATTGATGGGCATCTCCATAGCCCGTTGATTAGCCTCGTCAATGTGAGACTTTCTCCTTTTTTGTCTTCTCCACACAATCCCCATCATCATATTCTATTCCACCCATAGTGCTATATCCATGGCTCACGCTCATGTATTGCGTGAACATTGAAATTTTTTGAGATTATTTGAGTATGAAACAATTGCTTGGCTTGTCATCGGGGGTATAGAAGTTGGGAACATCTTTCTGTGACAAAAATGAAGCATAGCCTAACTATATGATTTTGTAGGGATGAACTTTCTTTTGCCATGTTATTTTGAGAAGACATGATTGCTTTGCTTAGTATGCTTGAGTATTATTATTTTTGTGTCAATATGAACTTTTGTCTTGAATCTTTTGGATCTGAATATTCATATCACAATTAAGAAGATTTACATTGAAATTATGCCAAAGTATCACTCCGCATCAAAAATTCTTTTTTATCATTTACCTACTCGAGGACGAGCAGGAATTAAGCTTGGGGATGCCTGATACGTCTCCAACGTATCTATAAATTTTGATTGCTCCATGCTACTTTATCTACTGTTTTGGACTATATTGGGCTTTATTTTACACTTTTATATTATTTTTGGGACTAACCTATTAACCGGAGGCCCAGCCCAGAATTGCTGTTTTTTGCCTATTTCAGTGTTTCGAAGAAACGGAATATCAAACGTAGTCCGAATGGAATGAAACCTTCAGGATCGTGATTTTCCCACCGAACGTGATCCAGGAGACTTGGACCCTACTCCAAGCAGTGACAGAGGCGGCCACGAGGGTGGAGGGCGCGCCCCCTAGGCGCGCCCCCTACCTCGTGGGCCCCCTGACGCTCCACCGACGTACTCCTTCCTCCTATATATACCTACGTATCCCCGTCAGATCAGAACAGGAGCCAAAAACCTAATTCCACCGCCACAACCTTCTGTATCCACGAGATCCCATCTTAGGGCCTGTTCCGGAGCTCCGCCGGAGGGGGCATCTACCATGGAGGGCTTCTATATCAACACCGTAGCCCCTCCAATGAAGTGTGAGTAGTTTACTTCAGACCTTCGGGTCCATAGCTAGTAGGTAGATGGCTTCTTCTCTCTTTTTGGATCTCAATACAATGTTCTACCCCTCTCTTGTGGAGATCCATTCGATGTAATCTTCTTTTTGCGATGTGTTTGTTGAGACCGATGAATTGTGGGTTTATGATCCAGTATTATCTATGGAAAATATTTGATTCTTCTCTGAATTCTTTTATGTATGATTGAGTTATCTTTGCAAGTCTCTTTGAATTATCCTTTTTTTGGCCAACTAGATTGGTAGTTCTTGCAATGGGAGAAGTGCTTAGCTTTGGGTTCAGTCTTGCGGTGTCCTTACCAGTGACAGAAGGGGCAGCAAGGCACGTATTGTATTATTGCCATCGAGGATAACAAGATGGTTTTTTTATCATATTGCATGAATTTATCCCTCTACATCATGTCATCTTGCTTAAGGCATTACTCTATTTTTACTTAATACTCTAGATGCATGCTGGATAGCGGTCGATGAGTGGAGTAATAGTAGTGGATGCAGAATCGTTTCGATCTACTTGTTTTGGACGTGATGCCTATATACATGATCATTGCCTAGATATACTCATTACTATGCTCAATTCTGTCAATTGCTCAACAGTAATTTCTTCACCCACCGTAGAATCTCTATGCTCTTGAGAGAAGCCACTAGTGAAACCTATGGCCCCCGGGTCTATTCTCATCATATCAATCTCTATCACTTTATTTACTTGCTTTGTTTTTACTTTGACTTTTACTTTTACTTTGCATCTATCTATCAAAAATACCAAAAATATTATCTCTATCAGATCTCACTCTCATAAGTGACCGTGAAGGGATTGACAACCCCTAAGCATTGGTTGCGAGTTGCTATCGTTTTGTGTAGGTATGAGGGACTTGTGCGTGGTCTCCTACTGGATTGATACCTTGGTTCTCAAAAACTAAGGGAAATACTTACGCTACTTTAGTTCATCATCCTCTCCTCTTCGGGGAAATCCAATGCAGTGCTCAAGAGGCAGCAAGAAGAATTTCTGGCGCCGTTGCCGGGGAGGCTCACTCAAGCAAGTCAACTATACCAAGTACCCATCGCAATCCCTATCTCTCGCATTACATTATTTGCCATTTGCCTCTCGTTTTCCTCTCCCCCACTTCACCCTTGCTGTTTTATTTGCCCTCTCTTTCCCAATCTCCTCCTCTCTTTCCCGTTTGCCTTTTTCCCTTTGCCTTTCTGTTTGCCGTGTGATTAGTTTGCTTTTCTTTATGTCTAATTCCTTATCCGCTCCTATGTCTCCCGAGTTTGAAGTTCTTCACTTCAAGCAAAGGCAAGGAGAAAACTTAAAAGATGCTTGGTATAGGATGATGGAATCTTATCGTAAGTGCACCCTAGAGGTGCACTTTAGAATTCTTCTTCGCAATTTTTATGTCGGGTTAAATATGACGCATACACAACTCTTGGATTGCATTGCCAAGGGAAATTTCATTGAGATTGATCCTAGTATTGCGCATGAAATTATAGAGGGAATAGTGGGAACACTACCCCAAAAGGGAGGATCTCATCCTACCCAGGAAGAAACCCAAGTGTTTGAGAAGATTTGCAAAATAACAATTTTTTTACAAAAGTCTCTTGAGCCTCTTAAAAGTGTTAGCGGAAATCTTCACCGCATGAATATGTTGATTACTCTTTGTAATAAGCGGTTGGATTCTTTAGATCTAAAAATTTCCGAATATGAAGGGAAGCGGAAAGAACCTCCCGGATTCGAGCATGACTCCGCCGAAAAAATGAAAATGAAAGATGGCAATACCTAGATCTATCCTTGCTTTTATGCCTAGCTAGGGGCGTTAAACAATAGCGCTTGTTGGGAGGTAACCCAATTTTATTTTGTGTTTTTTGTTTTTGCTTCTGTTTAGGAATAAATAATCCATCTACCTTCTGTTTGGATGTGGTTTTATCTTTTAATTAGTGTTTATGCCAAGTAGAACCTATAGGATAACCTACGATGATAGTTGATTTGATTCTGCTGAAAAACAGAAACTTTACGCGCATGAATTTAGTTATGTAAATCATAGAAATGTGCTTTTGCGTTGATTCCTTTTGCTTCTGTTCAATAAACAAATTTTCCAGGACTTCCTATTTTGGTAGAACTTTTAGAGTTCCAGAAGTTTGCGTTAGTTACAGATTGCTACAGACTGTTCTGTTTTTGACAGATTCTGTTTTACGTGTTTTGTTTGCTTATTTTGATGAATCTATGGGTAGTAAAATAGTTTATAATCCGTAGAGAAGTTGGAATACAGTAGGTTTAACACCAATATAAGAAAAGAATGAGTTCATTACAGTACCTTGAAGTAGTATTTTGTTTTCTTTCTCTAACGGAGCTCACGAGATTTCTGTTGAGTTTTGTGTTGTGAAGTTTTCAAGTTTTGGGTGAATTCTTTTGATGGATTATGGAACAAGGAGTGGAAAGAGCCTAAGCTTGGGGATGCCCATGGCAACCCCAAGATAATCCAAGGACACCAAAAAGTCAAATCTTGGGGATGCCCCAGAAGGCATCCCCTCTTTCGTCCACTTCCATCGGTAATTTACTTGGAGCTATATTTTTATTCACCAACATGATATGTGTTTTGCTTGGATCGTCTTGTATTATTTGTGTCTTTGCTTGTTAGTCTACCACAATCATCCTTGCTGTACACATATTTTGAGAGAGCCATACATGATTTGGAATTTGTTAGAATACTCTATGTGCTTCACTTATATCTTTTGAGCTTGATAGTTTTGCTCTATGTGCTTCACTTATATCTTTTGAGCGTGATAATTTTTGCTCTAGTGCTTCACTTATATCTTTTAGAGCACGGCGGTGGATTTGTTTTAAAGAAACTATTGATCTCTCATGTTCACTTAGATTATTTTGAGAGTCATTAATAGCATGATAATTTGCTTAATGTTAATATACTTGGTGTTCAAGATATGTGAACCTTTCTTTTGAGTGCGTTGAATAGTAAGATAAGTTTGATGCTTGATAATTGTTTTGAGATATGGAGGTGATAATATCAAAGTCATGCTAGTTGGGTGATTATGAATTTGAGAAATACTTGTGTTGAAGTTTGCAAGTCCCGTAGCATGCATGTATGGTTAAAGTTGTGTAACAAATTTGAAACATGAAGTGTACCTGGCTTGTGCATCCTTATGAGTGGCGGTCGGGGACGAGCGATGGTCTTTTCCTACCAATCTATCCCCCTAGGAGCATGCGCGTAGTACTTGATTTTTGATTACTTCTAAATTTTTGCAATAAGTACATGAGTTCTTTTGACTAATGTTGAGTCCATGGATTATACGCACTCTCACCTTTCCGCCTTTGCTAGCCTCTTCGGTACCGTGCATTGCCCTTTCTCACCTTGAGAGTTGGTGCAAACTTCGCCGGTGCATCCAAACCCCGTGATACGATACACTCTATCACACACAAACCTCCTTATATCTTCCTCAAAACAGCCACCATACCTACCTATCATGGCATTTCCATAGCCATTCCGAGATATATTGCCATGCAACTTCCACCATCATCATCATGACATACATTACTTTTGTCATATTGCCATTGCATGATCATGTAGTTGACATCGTATTTGTGGCAAAGCCACCATGCATTATTTTCCATACATTTCACTCTTGATTCATTGCACCATCCCGGTACACCGCCGGAGGCATTCATATAGAGTCATATCTTGTTCTAAGTTTCAAGTTGTAATCCTTATGTTGTAATCAATCGAAGTGTGATGATCATCATTATTAGAGCATTGCCCAAATAAAAAAAAGAGAAAGGCCAAAAGAAAAAAAAGAAAGGCCCAAATATATATATATATATATATATGTATATATATATATATATATGTATATATATATATATATTTATGTATATTAAGGGCAATGCTACTATCTATTTTTCCACACTTGTGCTTGAAAGTAGCACCTTGTTCTTCATGTAGTGAGTGTCCTATATTGTGCTTCATAGTAGCACCTTGTTCCTCATGTAGTGAGTGTCATAAAGTTGTCTTTTTATACTAGTGGGAATTTTTCATTATAGAACTTGGCTTGTATATTCCTACGATGGGCTTCCTCAAATTCCCTAGGTCTTCATGAGCAAGCAAGTTGGATGCACACCCACTAGTTTTCTTTTGTTGAGCATTCATAGCTCTAGTGCATCCGTTGCATGGCAATCCCTACTCCTCATGTTGACATCAATTGATGGGCATCTCCATAGCCCGTTGATTAGCCTCGTCAATGTGAGACTTTCTCCTTTTTTGTCTTCTCCACACAATCCCCATCATCATATTCTATTCCACCCATAGTGCTATATCCATGGCTCACGCTCATGTATTGCGTGAACGTTGAAATTTTTTGAGATTATTTGAGTATGAAACAATTGCTTGGCTTGTCATCGGGGGTATAGAAGTTGGGAACATCTTTGTGTGACGAAAATGAAGCATAGACTAACTATATGATTTTGTAGGGATGAACTTTTTTTGCCATGTTATTTTGAGAAGACATGATTGCTTTGATTAGTATGCTTGAAGTATTATTAATTTTGTGTCAATATAAACTTTTGTCTTGAATCTTTCGGATCTGAATATTCATATCACAATTAAGAAGATTTACATTGAAATTATGCCGAAGTATCACTCCGCATCAAAAATTCTTTTTTATCATTTACCTACTCAAGGACGAGCAGGAATTAAGCTTGGGGATGCCTGATACGTCTCCAACGTATCTATAAATTTTGATTGCTCCATGCTACTTTATCTACTGTTTTGGACTATATTGGGATTTATTTTACACTTTTATATTAATTTTGGGACTAACCTATTAACCGGAGGCCCAGCCCAGAATTGCTGTTTTTTGCCTATTTCAGTGTTTTGAAGAAACGGAATATCAAACATAGTCCAAATGGAATGAAACCTTCAGGATCGTGATTTTCCCACCGAACGTGATCCAGGAGACTTGGACCCTACTCCAAGCAGTGACAGAGGCGGCCACGAGGGTGGAGGGCGCGCCCCCTAGGCGCGCCCCCTACCTCATGGGCCCCCTGACGCTCCACCGACGTACTCCTTCTTCCTACATATACCTATGTATCCCCGTCAGATCAGAACAGGAGCCAAAAACCTAATTCCACCACCACAACCTTTTGTATCCACGAGATCCCATCTTAGGGCCTGTTCCGGAGCTCCGCCGGAGGGGGCATCTACCATGGAGGGCTTCTACATCAACACCATAGCCCCTCCGATGAAGTGTGAGTAGTTTACTTCAGACCTTCGGGTCCATAGCTAGTAGCTAGATGGCTTCTTCTCTCTTTTTGGATCTCAATACAATGTTCTACCCCTCTCTTGTGGAGATCCATTCGATGTAATCTTCTTTTTGCGTGTGTTTGTTGAGACCGATGAATTGTGGGTTTATGATCCAGTATTATCTATGGAAAATGATTCTTCTCTGAATTCTTTTATGTATGATTGAGTTATCTTTGCAAGTCTCTTCGAATTCTCCTTTTTTGTTTGGCCAACTAGATTGGTAGTTCTTGCAATGGGAGAAGTGCTTAGCTTTGGGTTCAGTCTTGCGGTGTCCTTACCAGTGACAGAAGGGGCAGCAAGGCACATATTGTATTGTTGCCATCGAGGATAACAAGATGGTTTTTTTATCATATTGCATGAATTTATCCCTCTACATCATGTAATCTTGCTTAAGGCATTACTCTGTTTTTACTTAATACTCTAGATGCATGCTGGATAGCGGTCGATGAGTGGAGTAATAGTAGTGGATGCAGAATCGTTTCGATCTACTTGTTTTGGACGTGATGCCTATATACATGATCATTGCCTAGATATACTCATAACTATGCTCAATTCTGTCAATTGTTCAACAGTAATTTGTTCACCCACCGTAGAATCTCTATGCTCTTGAGAGAAGCCACTAGTGAAACCTATGGCCCCCGGGTCTATTCTCATCATATCAATCTGTATCACTTTATTTACTTGCTTTGTTTTTACTTTGACTTTGACTTTTTACTTTGCATCTATCTATCAAAAATACCAAAAATATTATCTCTATCAGATCGCCGCCGCACTGGATGGTCGCCGGTGGACTAACTCCGGCCACGTCGACGTGGCACACTTAATTAGTGGCTAAACACCCCACTATCCAACCCCCTAGGCCACTGACACATGGGCCCTACACCCTAAATAACTGCAGCTTTATTTCTGCTTAGATTAGTTATAACCCAACAGCACCCACACGTCAGAGTTGACCGTGCTGATGTGGCCGTTGACCGGACCCACCTGTCTGTGACACTAACCAGCCCTGAGACACTGACCAGTGGGCCCCACTGGTCATGTTTGACCCGGGGCAGCTCTGTTGACCAGTTGACGTCACAGTGACATAATACTGATGCAGTAAGTCATTTCTGGATTAAATTTAATTAGAAAATTCCATAAATTAGCTAAAACTTCTAAAAATCATAGAAATTAATTGTAACTCCAAATGAAATAAGTTATATATGAAAAATGATTAGAAAAATCCAATCTATCCATCTGCACTGGTTTCATGCATGCCAAAGCAACTCAAACCTGCTGTTTATATCAAAACATGATAAAGCACTTTATAAAGTCATAGTTTGAGTTTGAACTTGAACCTTGGGTTCAAAACAACTCAAACCCATCTGGTTGTAGTTGCATTAGGCCAACACACTCATATTTCCATGTCATGATCATGCATCATATTGTGCATTGCATTGATTGTGTTTCCTTCTCTGTTGCCGGTATTTGTCCCCTCTTAGTAGACGACGTTCGACGATGTGTTCGATGACACCAATGAAGAGTTATATAATCTTCAGAAGTGCCAGGCAATCAAAACCCCCTTGTTCATTCCGATACAATACCACTCTCTCGCTCCTGCTCTCTTTTACTGCATTAGGACAACAACGATTCAACTATTACATGCTGCGGTAGCTGAACCCCTTTCCTCTGCATGACCTGTCCTTGCCATAGTAAATAGATGAAATCCACTAGCATGAGTAGGAGTTGTTTGAGCCCTGATGTGCCTACTCATTCATGTTTGTCTGTCATGCCTGCTACTGCTTAGAGTTGAGGTAGGTCTGATTCATCGGAAATGAATTGGAAGTTGTGAACATGTCCTACTGTTGAGAGCTAAGTGTGTGAATATGATTTGGTAAAGGTAGCAGTGAGAGGCCATGTAGGAGTACATGGCGGGTTTTCTCATTGAAGCCGTCCTTAGGAACTGAGTTCTGTGTTTGTGATCCATGAACAGCTACTACCACACATTGGAATGCTTAAGTGCCCCTCTCGACTTATTAATCAACTCTCTCTCTGTCGAGGAGTTGCAACTAGTCTCTGGTGTTTGTAGGTTGTGTTAGTAGTCTACCAAGTGGCACCCGGTACAGGTGGGCTTGGGTCAGACTAGGCACCATGGCCGGGTATGCCAAGCGTCGCCTGTTTGATGGGCTTGGAACCTTGTACACATCGTTTGGGGCCGTGAGCGACACCCCGGCCAGATGTCCTTGCGGATGGAACCCGAATAGGCGATAAACCTGGACTAGAGACTTGTGTGGTTAGTCAGGTCGTGGCCGACACCCTTGCCAGGCTCCCGCTTGAAGGTTGCCGAGATACATGACGTGTACATGGCGGTAAGTGGCGAGAGCGTGTGTGAAGAAGTACACCCCTGCAGGGTTAATATGATCTATTCGATTAGCCGCGTCCGCGGTAAAGGACCTCTGGGTTGCCTATATAGTTCATAGACAAGTGAAAGTGGATACTCTAAAATGCACAAGATAAGGGTGAGTGCTATGGATGGTGTTCTCGTAGGAAGACGGGAGCGAATCCATAGTGGTGTATTGATATGGTGAATATGTGGACTCGTGTGTGCCAGCTCAAAAGAGTTACTTGCAGTCGTAGTTTAGGTTAGCCACTGAGTCAAAGCTGGCTTGCTGCAGTTAAACTCCACCAGCCCCTTTGTTGATAATGATGCATATGTAGTTAGTTCTAATGTAAGTCTTGTTGGGTACATTTGTACTCACGTTTGCCTATTTTATGTTTTGCAGAGAGACATCCGTCTCACTAGTAATTCCGCGTGGACTTGGACGTTTAGCTTGTTACCTCAGCTATGATCCCGTGCCCTCGACAGGATCTGGAAGATAGTCAGGCTTCTTAGCCCTTTTCATTTGTAGATGTCTGTACTCAGACATGTTAAGCTTCCGCTTGTGCTTTGACTTGTAGGCTCTGAATGTTGGGTCATGAGACCCATGTTTGTAATATCTCGCTCCTGGGAGCCTATTGAATAAAATACATGAGTTGTAGAGTCATGTTGTGATGCCATGTCGTATTTGCACATATCGAGCATATTGTGTGTATGTTATTGAAATGCTTGGTATGTGTGGGATCTGACTATCTAGTTGTTTATCCTTGGTAGCCTCTCTTACCGGGAAATGTCTCCTAGTGCTTCCACTGAGCCATGGTAGCTTGCTACTGCTTCGGAACACTTAGGGTGGCCGGCATGTGTCCTTCTTCGTTCCTGTGTCTGTCCCTTCAGGGAAATGTCACGCGGTGTCTGATACGTCTCCAACGTATCTATAATTTTTGATTGCTCCATGCTACTTTATCTACTGTTTTGGACTATACTGGGCTTTATTTTCCACTTTTATATTATTTTTGGGACTAACCTATTAACCGGAGGCCTAGCCCAGAATTGCTGTTTTTTTGCCTATTTCAGTGTTTTGAAGAAACGGAATATCAAACGGAGTCCAAACAGAATGAAACCTTCGGGGTCGTGATTTTCCAAACGAACGTGATCCAGGAGACTTGGACCCTACTCCAAGCAGTGCCAGAGGCGGTCACGAGGGTGGAGGGCGCCCCCCTAGGCGCGCCCCTACCTCGTGGGCCCCCTGACGCTCCACCGACGTACTCCTTCCTCCTATATATACCTACGTATCCCTGTCAGATCAGAACAGAAGCCAAAAACCTAATTCCACCGCCGCAACCTTCTGTATCCACGAGATCCCATCTTGGGGCCTGTTCCGGAGCTCCGCCGGAGGGGGCATCCACCATGGAGGGCTTCTACATCAACACCATAGCCCCTCCGATGAAGTGCGAGTAGTTTACTTCAGACCTTCGGGTCCATAGCTAGTAGCTAGATCGCTTCTTCTCTCTTTTTGGATCTCAATACAATGTTCTCCCCCTCTCTTGTGGAGATCCATTCGATGTAATCTTCTTTCTGCGGTGTGTTTGTTGAGATCGATGAATTGTGGTTTTATGATCCAATATTATCTATGGAAAATATTTGATTCTTCTCTGAATTCTTTTATGTATGATTGAGTTATCTTTGCAAGTCTCTTCGAATTATCCTTTTTGGTTTGGCCAACTAGATTGGTAGTTCTTGCAATGGGAGAAGTGCTTAGCTTTGGGTTCAATCCTGCGGTGTCCTTACACAGTGACAGAAGGGGCAGCAAGGCACGTATTGTCTTGTTGCCATCGAGGATAACAAGATGGGGTTTTTATGATATTGCATGAATTTATCCCTCTACATCATGTCATCTTGCTTAAGGCGTTACTCTGTTTTTACTTAATACTCTATATGCATGCTGGATAGCGGTCGATGAGTGGAGTAATTGTAGTGGATGCAGAATTGTTTCGATCTACTTGTTTTGGACGTGATGCCTATATACATGATCATTGCCTAGATATACTCATAACTATGCTCAATTCTGTCAATTGCTCAACAGTAATTTGTTCAGCCATCGTAGAATCTCTATGCTCTTGAGAGAAGCCACTAGTGAAACCTATGGCCCCCGGGTCTATTCTCATCATATCAATCTCTATCACTTTATTTATTTGCTTTGTTTTTACTTTGCCTTTTACTTTTTACTTTGCATCTACCTATCAAAAATACCAAAAATATTATCTCTATCAGAGCTCACTCTCGTAAGTGACCGTGAAGGGATTGACAACCCCTAAGCGTTGGTTGCGAGTTGCTATCGTTTTGTGTAGGTACGAGGGACTTGTGCGTGGTCTCCTACTGGATTGATACCTTAGTTCTCAAAAACTGAGGAAAATACTTACGCTACTTTGCTGCATCATCCTCTCCTCTTCGGGGAAATCCAACGCAGTGCTCAAGAGGTAGCAAGAAGAGTTTCTGGTGCCGTTTCCGGGGAGGCTCCTGCAAGCAAGTCAACTATACCAAGTACCCATCGCAATCCCTATCTCTCGCATTACATTATTTGCCATTTGCCTCTCGTTTTCCTCTCCCCAACTTCACCCTTGCCATTTTATTTGCCCTCTCTTTCCCAATCTCCTTCTCTCTTTCCCGTTTGCCTTTTTCTCGTTGCCTTTCTGTTTGCTTGTGTGTTGGATTACTTGTTGCCATGGCGCAAGATAATACCAAATTGTGTGATTTCTCAAATACCAATAATAATGATTTCCTTAGTACTCCGATTGCTCCTCTTAATAATGATGAGTCTTGTGAAATAAATACCGCTTTGTTGAATCTTGTTATGAAAGATCAATTCGCCGGCCTTCCTAGTGAAGATGCCGCTACTCATCTAAACACTTTTGTTGATTTGTGTGATATGCAAAAGAAGAAAGATATGGATAACAATATTGCCCAATTGAAGTTATTTCCCTTTTCACTTAGAGATCGTGCTAAAGTTTGGTTTTCGTCTTTGCCTAAAAATAGTATTGATTCTTGGAACAAGTGCAAAGATGCTTTTATTTATAAGTATTTTCCTCCCGCTAAGATTATCACTCTTAGGAACGACATCATGAATTTTAAACAACTTGATCATGAGCATGTTGCCCAATCTTGGGAAAGAATGAAATTAATGCTTCGCAATTGCCCTACTCATGGTTTGAATTTATGGATGATCATACAAATTTTTTATGCTGGATTGAATTTTGCTTCTAGAAATCTTTTAGATTCGGCCGCGGGAGGCACTTTTATGGAAATTACGTTAGGGGATTCTACCAAATTGCTTGATAATATTATGGCTAATTATTCTCAATGGCACACCAAAAGATCTTCTAGTAAAAAAGTGCATGCTATAGAAGAAATCAATGTTTTGAGTGAAAAGATGGATGAACTTATGAAGATGTTTGCTCCTAAAAATACTCCTCTTGATCCAATGATATGCCTTTATCTACTTTTCTTGAGAATAACAATGAATCTATGGATGTGAATTTTGTTGGTAGGAATAGTTTTGGAAACAACGCTTATAGAGGGAATTTTAGTCCTAGGCCTTATCCTAGTAATCCTTCTAATAATTATGGAAATTCCTACAACAACTCTTATGGAAATTTTAATAAGATGCCCTCTGAATTTGAGAGTAGTGTTAAAGAGTTTATGAATTCACAAAAGAATTTTAATGCTTTGCTTGAAGAGAAATTGCTTAAAGTTGATGATTTGGCTAGGAACATTGATAGAATTTCTCTTGAAATTGATTCTTTAAAGCTTAGATCTATTCCTCCTAAGCATGATATCAATGAGTCTCTCAAAGCCATGAGAATTTCCATTGATGAGTGCAAGAAAAGAATCGCTAGGATGCATGCTTCCAAAGATGCCTTTATTAAAGCGTGTTCTTCCAATTCCTATGAAAATCAAGATGAAGATCTAAAAGTTATTGATGTGTCCCCTATTAAATCTTTGTTTTGCAATATGAATCTTGATGAAACTGAATATGAACTTCCTTTACCTAGAAGGCGTTCTAAGAATTCAGAGTTTCTAGATCTTGATGATGAAATTGATGAAAGTGGGTTTGAAATAAATAAAAACCGTGAGGTTGCTAAACCCACTATTTTGGATCTCAAGGAATTTAATTATGAAAATTGCTCTTTGATTGGTTGTATTTCCTTGTTGCAATCCGTGCTAGATTCTCCTCATGCTTATAGCAAAAATAAGGCCTTTACCGAACACATTGTTGATGCCTTGATGCAATCTTATGAAGAAAAACTGGAGTTGAAAGTTTCTATCCCTAGAAAACTATATGATGAGTGTGAACCTACTATAAAAATTAAAATTAAAGATTTTGAGTTTCATGCTTTGTGTGATTTGGGTGCTAGTGTTTCTACTATTCCCAAAACTTTATGTGATTTGCTAGATTTCCGTGATTTTGATGATTGCTCTCTAAACTTGCATCTTGCGGATTACACTATTAAAAAGCCTATAGGAAGAATAAATGATGTTCTTATTTTTGCAAATAGGAATTATGTGCCCGTAGACTTTATCGTTCTTGATATAGATTGCAATCCTTCATGTCTTATTATTCTTGGTAGACCTTTCCTTAGAACGATTGGTGCAATTATTGATATGAAGGAAGGGAATATTAGATTCCAATTTCCCTTAAAAAAGGGTATGGAACTCTTACCTAGAAAGAAAATAAAATTACCATATAAATCTATCATGAGAGCCACTTATGGATTGCCTACCAAAGATGGCAATACCTAGATCTATCCTTGCTTTTATGCCTAGCTAGGGGCGTTAAACGATAGTGCTTGTTGGGAGGCAACCCAATTCTATTTTGTGTTTTTTTATTTTTTCTTCTGTTTAGGAATAAATAATCCATCTAGCTTCTGTTTGGATGTGTCTTTATGTTTTAATTAGTGTTTGTGCCAAGTAGAACCTATAGGATAACCTACGATGATAGTTGATTTGATTCTGCTGAAAAACAGAAACTTTGCACGCACGAATATAGTTATGTTAAATCACAGGAACGTGATTTTGCATTGATTCTTTTTGCTGATGTTCAATAAACAAATTGGCCAGGACTTCCTATTTTTGTTGAAAATGTTAGAGTTCCAGAAGTTTGCGTTAGTTACAGATTTCTACAGACTGTTCTGTTTTTGACAGATTCTATTTTACGTGTGTTGTTTGCTTATTTTGATGAATCTATGGCTAATAAAATAGTTTATAATCCACAGAGAAGTTGTAATACAGTAGGTTTAACACCAATATAAATAAAGAATGAGTTCATTATAGTAACTTGATGTAGTCTTTTGTTTTCTTTCTCTAACGGAGCTCACGAGATTTGTGTTGAGTTTTGTGTTGTGAAGTTTTCAAGTTTTGGGTGAATTATTTTGATGAATTATGGAACAAGGAGTGGCAAGAGCCTAAGCTTGGGGATGCCCATGGCACCCCCAAGATAATCCAAGGACACCAAAAATTCAAAGCTTGGGGATGCCCCGGAAGCCATCCCCTCTTTCGTCCACTTCCATCGGAAATTTACTTGGAGCTATATTTTTATTCACCAACATGATATGTGTTTTTCTTGGAGCATCTTGTATTATTTGTGTCTTTGCTTGTTAGTCTACCACAGTCATCCTTGCCGTACACACATTTTGTGAGAGCCATACATGATTTGGAATTTGTTAGAATACTCTATGTGCTTCACTTATATCTTTTGAGCTTGATATTTTTGCTCTAGTTCTTCACTTATATCTTTTAGAGCACGGTGGTGGATTTGTTTTAAAGAAACTATTGATCTCTCATTCTTCACTTAGATTATTTTGAGAGTCATTAATAGGATGATAATTTGCTTAATGTTAATATACTTGGTGTTCAAGATATGTGAACCTTTCTTTTGAGTGCGTTGAATAGTAAGATAAGTTTGATGCTTGATAATTATTTTGAGATATGGAGGTGATAATATCAAAGTCGTGCTAGTTGGGTGATTATGAATTTGATAAATACTTGTGTTGAATTTTGCAAGTCCCGTAGCATGCACGTATGGTTAAAGTTGTGTAACAAATTTGAAACATGAAGTGTACCTGGCTTGTGCATCCTTATGAGTGGCTGTCGGGGACGAGCGATGGTCTTTTCCTACCAATCTATCCCCCTAGGAGCATGCGCGTAGTACTTGATTTTTGATGACTTCTAAATTTTTGCAACAAGTATATGAGTTCTTTTGACTAATGTTGAGTCCATGGATTATATGCACTCTCACCTTTCCGCCTTTGCTAGCCTCTTCGGTACCGTGCATTGCCCTTTCTCACATTGAGAGTTGGTGCAAACTTCGCCGGTGCATCCAAACCCCGTGATACGATACGCTCTATCACACATAAACCTCCTTATATCTTCCTCAAAACAGCCACCATACCTACCTACCATGGCATTTCCATAGCTATTCCGAGATATATTGCCATGCAACTTCCACCATCATCATCATGACATACATTACTTTTGTCATATTGCCATTGCATGATCATGTAGTTGACATCGTATTTGTGGCAAAGCTACCATGCATTAGTTTCCATACATGTCACTCTTGATTCATTGCACCATCCCAGTACACCGCCGGAGGCATTCATATAGAGTCATATCTTGTTCTATGTTTTGAGTTGTATTCCTTATGTTGTAATCAATAGAAGTGTGATGATCATCATTATTAGAGCATTGCCCAAATAAAAAAAGAGAAATGCCAAAAGAAAAAAAAATAGAAAGGCCCAAATAAAATATATATATAAAAAGGTCAATGCTACTATCTCTTTTCCCACACTTGTGCTTCAAAGTAGCACCTTGTTCTTCATGTAGTGAGTCTCATATATTGTGCTTCGAAGTAGCACCTTGTTCCTCATATAGTGAGTCTCATAAAGTTGTCCTTTTCATACTAGTGGGAATATTTCATTATAGAACTTGTTTGTATATTCCTACGATGGGCTTCCTCAAATGCCCTAGGTCTTCATGAGCAAGTGAGTTGGATGCACACCCACTAGTTTTCTTTTGTTGAGCATTCATAGCTCTAGTGCATCCGTTGCATGGCAATCCCTACTCCTCATGTTGACATCAATTGATGCGCATCTCCATAGCCCGTTGATTAGCCTCGTCAATGTGAGACTTTCTCCTTTTTGTCTTCTCCACACAATCCCCATCATCATATTCTATTCTACCCATAGTGCTATATCCATGGCTCACGCTCATGTATTGCGTGAAAGTTGAAAAAGTTTGAGATTATTTGAGTATGAAACAATTTCTTGGCTTGTCATCGGGGGTATAGAAGTTGGGAACATCTTTGTGTGACGAAAATGAAGCATAGACTAACTATATGATTTTGTAGGGATGAACTTTCTTTTGCCATGTTATTTGGAGAAGACATGATTGCTTTGATTAGTATGCTTGAAGTATTATTATTTTTGTGTCAATATGAACTTTTGTCTTGAATCTTTCGGATCCAAATATTCATATCATAATTAGGAAGATTTACATTGAAATTATGCCAAAGTATCACTCCGCATCAAAAATTCTTTTTTATCATTTACCTACTCGAGGACGAGCAGGAATTAAGGTTGAGGATGCCTGATACGTCTCCAACGTATCTATAATTTTTGATTGCTCCATGCTAGTTTATCTACCGTTTTGGACTATATTGGGCTTTATTTTACACTTTTATATTACTTTTGGGACTAACCTATTAACCGGAGGCCCAGCCCAGAATTGTTGTTTTTTGCCTATTTCAGTGGTCCGAAGAAACGGAATATCAAATGGAGTCCAAACGGAATGAAACCTTCGGGATCGTGATTTTCCAACCGAACGTGATCCAGGAGACTTGGAACCTACTCCAAGCAGTGCCACCCCCTGATGCTCCACCGACGTACTCCTTCCTCCTATATATACCTATGTATCCCCGAACGATCGGAACAGGAGCCAAGAACCTAATTCCACCGCGAAAACCTTCTGTATCCACGAGATCCCATCTTGGGGCCTGTTCTGGAGCTCCGCCGGAGGGGGCATCCACCACGGAGGGCTTCTACATCAACACCATAGCCCCTCGGATGAAGTGTGAGTAGTCTACTTCAGACCTTCAGGTCCATAGCTAGTAGCTAGATGGCTTCTTCTCTCTTTTTGGATCTCAATACAATGTTCTCCCCCTCTCTTGTGGAGATCTATTCGATGTAATCTTCTTTTTGCGGTGTGTTTGTTGAGACCGATGAATTGTGGGTTTATGATCCAGTATTATCTATGGAAAATATTTGATTCTTCTCTGAATTCTTTTATGTATGATTGAGTTATCTTTGCAAGTCTCTTCGAATTATCATTTTTGGATTGGCCAACTAGATTGGTAGTTCTTGCAATGGGAGAATTGCTTAGCTTTGGGTTCAATCTTGCGGTGTCCTTACCCAGGGACAGAAGGGGCAGCAAGGCACGTATTGTATTGTTGCCATCGAGGATAACAAGATGGTTTTTTTATCATTTGCATGAATTTATCCCTCTACATCATGTCATCTTGCTTAAGGCATTACTCTGTTTTTACTTAATACTCTAGATGCATGCTGGATAGCGGTCGATGAGTGGAGTAATAGTAGTAGATGCAGAATCGTTTCAATCTACTTGTTTTGGACGTGATGCCTATATACATGATCATTGCCTAGATATACTCATAACTATGCTCAATTCTGTCAATTGCTCAACAGTAATTTGTTCACCCACCGTAGAATCTCTATGCTCTCGAGAGAAGCCACTAGTGAAACCTATGGCCCCCGGGTCTATTATCATCATATCAATCTCTAGCACTTTATTTACATGCTTTGTTTTTTTACTTTGCCTTTTACTTTTTACTTTGCATCTATCTATCAAAAATACCAAAAATATTATCTCTATCAGATCTCACTCTCGTAAGTGACCATGAAGGGATTGACAACCCCTAAGAGTTGGTGTAAGTGCATCTAGTGCCCCTTAGTGATTTTGGTGTATTGAAGACTTATAGGTTAAGGGACTAATGAGTTTGTGAGTGTACACAGGTCTATAAGTCTATGAGGAGTTTGATATTTACAAAGAAAGTCGACCCCTAAAAATGAAGCTCTTCGACTGAAGACTTTGATATTCTGAAGACTTTCTGAAGACTTTGAAAGTGAAGAAATTGGTGTGACCTTGAAGACTTGGTATTCATTTGTGGAACATGAAGCGTGAAGACTTTTGTTTTCGTAGTTTCATTTTATCTTTCTTGAGTCATAGGAAACACCGTACTGTTAAAGGGGGTCGAGGAAATACTAAGAAAAAATTTCCATGTGATTCTCAACTCAAAATCCTACACCTACCAATCCCTTCGAGTGAAGCCTTTGGAAATCTCATACAGTTCAGTCACTTTCTTCAGTGACAGAGACGAAGTTCTTCTGGTCGCTGATGAATTTGTTCTGACTGAGGAGTTAGGATTTCGCCAGTGCGAATTTCTTACACAGTGAGGAACATGATAGCCCTGAGGAATTTGAGAGTCAAATTTCTGACCGTTACTGTTCTGCGCGCCAGCTGTCCCAAATATCTTATCCACCTAACAGTCATATCATTGAAGGGCATTTATGTCTTATCATGTCGGGCTGCTCCCTAGGCTATAAATAGCGGCCCCTACAACCACTAGCTGGTTGGCTGCTCCGAGAGAACTTGACACTTGTCATTTGAGAGCAACCCATCCTCCGAGGACTTTGAGCGAAAATCATCAAGTGAGGAAAACCCAAAACCAAACCCCTACAAACCCAAAGTGATTGAGCATCACTGAAGAAATTGATCCTTGCGTGGATTCGACGCTTGTTACCTTTGAAGACTGTGCTTCTTCCAGACGGTTAGGCGTCATGGTCTAGAGCATCCAAGAGGAATTGTGGATCGCCGAGTGACCAAGTCTGTGAAGGTTTGGAAGTCGCCTGAAGACTTACCACGAGTGATTGGACGAGGTCTGCGTGACCTTAGTTCAAGGAGAATACGGTGATGACTGGGTGTCCTGAGCTGCATGCTCAGCGACTGGGTGTCCGGGACTGTGTGTCCTCGAGTTTAAATACTCAGCCGCTCCAACCAGACGTACAACTGAGACAGCAGTTGGAACTGGTCTACCAAATCATTGTCTTCACCAACCTAACTGGTTCTATTTCCTCAACCCTTTCATTTCCTCATTACTGTGTTGAGTGTTTGTTCATATCTGTGTTTGAAGACTTTGACTGAAGACTTTCTCAATTTCCTTAGTTCAATTTCTTCAGTCTGTTTGTCTTCATCTTGTGTTATCCTGTGATTACGCTTTCTGTACTCTGTGCTAGTCTTCATTTCATCATGATGACCATGCTTGTATTCTGTTATGCTTACTTCTGAGTACTTATTCCGCTGCTAGAAGTTCTTCGCTAAGGAATTTCCTCACCGGCAAATTCCTCAGTGAAGAATTCATAAAAATCGCCTATTCACCCCCCTCTAGTCGATATAACGCACTTTCAATTGGTATCAGAGCAAGGTACTCCCTTGTTCTGTGTGATTTTGGTTTAACCGCCTAGAGTTTTAGTTATGTCGACCGCAGGTATGATCAAGGTCTCGGCTGGGTGTCCTACCTTTGATGGGACAGACTACCCCTACTGGAAAAACAAGATGCGAATGCATCTTGAGGCAATTGACAACGATCTCTGGTATGTTGTGGAAAATGGTGTTCCCTCTGTCTCACCCTCACTGAACGCTACCGATGTGAAGAGATTCAAGCAACTCGATTCTCAAGCAAAGAATATCATATGTGGCCATCTGAGCAAAGGACAGTATGGAAGAGTGAGTGCTTTGGAAACTGCTAAGCTTATCTGGGATAGGCTGTCCAAAGTGAATGAAGGAGTCTCAACTCAGCGTGACTCTCGAGTTGATGTTCTTCGGAATCTCTTCAACCGCTTCAAAAGACTCGACAATGAAAATGTCCAACAAACCTTTGATCGCCTCACTGACATCTCGAATGAGCTTCAAGCCCTCGGTGCCACTGACATCACTGACCATGAGGTGGTGAAGAAACTGTTGAGATCGCTTGATTCCTCATTTGATACTCTGGGACTGATGATACAAGAACGGGCTGACTACAAGTCTCTTGATCCTGCCGATATCCTCGAAAGGCTAAATACTCACGAGTTCCAGCTTGCTGAAAAGAGAGATCTCTATGGTTCGAGCTATGGCAAACCACGTGCCCTGAAGGCCAAGGTTGTGTCTGAGTCTGAATGTGAGGATTCTGGTAGTAGCCTTGGTGATCCTGAAGAATTGAGCCAGGAGCTAGCACTGCTCGTGAAGAAATTCCAGAAGTTCTCAAGACGTGGTCGCTTTGGAAAATCCTCAAGAAGCAGTGATTCCTCATCAAGTGACTATAAGAGAAGGCTGTGCCACAAATGCAAGAAACCCGGTCACTATATTCAAGATTGTCCTCAGTGGGAAAAGGAAATGAAGAAGAAGAAATACAAGGATTACAGTTCTGATGATGCAAAGAAGAAGAAGAAATCGTCAAAATCTTCGTCATCAAAATCCTCGAAGTCTTCATCTCACAAGAAAAGAAGCTCCAAGAAGGCTCGGACATTCATTGGCAAGGAAATGGACTCTGAAGATGAATATGAGGAACATGAGGAAGAGGAGGCATCTGAAGAATCTGAATCTGGTGTGGCGAGTCTGGCCTTCGCTACTGCATTCGTTAGCAAGTCCATCTTCAACACTGAAGAAACTGACCCCACCGACAAGCCTAATGAAGATAATGATGACTACGCTCCCACCTATTGCTTCATGGTGAAAGGTGCAAAGGTACTCAAATACACCTCCTCTGAATCTAGTGAAAATGAATTTGATGAGGATCTCAAGCCCAGCTACTCTAAACTTGATAAGATTGCTGTAAAACAACAAAGGGCTTTTGAAAAGGTTCAAAACATGCTAGACAAAAGTGATGATATGTTGGGTGAAGAAATGGATCGCACTAAAGCCCTGACTGAAAATCTTCAGAGACTTCAGTCTAGGTTTGATAACCTTCAAAGTCATCATAACACTCTCTTATCTGATCATGAGAAACTTTCTTATGAATTTCTTCAAAGAAAGCAAGATCTTGAGAAGCTAAGAGTGAGTTATGAAGATCTTCAGAAGGAGCACGATTCATTAATTTCTCAACAAATCAACGCTTCTCAGGAAGAATTTGTTCCTCCATGCTTAAAGTGCATTGAACGTGAATCTGCTAATTCTTCACCTGAATGTTCAAATGCTTCAACTGTTACAAATTCTTCACCTGCCTCTGCTATCACTAATTCCTCATCCGAGGACATTGCTAGTATCACTGACGATGCAGGGCTAAAGGAATTGTAAATGACAGGCATGTACAAAAGCCTCAAAGGGCATCAGACTCTTTGTGATGTGCTTAAAAAGCAGATCCTCAACAGAAACCCTAGGAAAGAGGGTATCGCCTTTGAGAGGAAACTTAATGCTGATGGAACATATTGGAAGCCTGAGCAGTACCCCAAAACCTCATGGGTTGCTGCAAAGGGACCTCCAGTTGATCCATCTAACTTATCTGGCTTTACATGTGAATCTCCTCATTCTTCTGATGAGTCACTTGACTCCAACTATAAACTGTTCAAAATCAGAATGGTGAAGTATTTGCTAGATATGTTGGTACTAACTGCAGGAATGGTTCTCCTATGAAGAAAATCTGGGTTCCCAAGAAGTGCCTCGAAAGTCTTCAGGTGAATGTCCTCATGACACCACCTGTGAAGAACAGGAACCCCAGATCAAATTCTTCATATGGACCAAATTCTTCATATGGATCCAAGTCCTCATACGGACCAAATTCCTCACGTGGATCAAATTCCTCAAAAGGATCAAAGTCCTCATATGATTATCATCATGCTTACAACTCTGTTTCGCAGGGTAGAGCTAAGGGCTATGAATATGTGCATTATTCTTCAAACCATTATGTTCATAAGTCCTCGAAGAATTTCTCTGCTTATTCATATGCTTACCCTAACCCCTCTTATGTGAAACGAAATGGTTTGGCCTCTATGCCACCATTCTCGTATGGTGCTCGCAGAGTGATAAACTCTTTGCCACCCCTTCAGATGTGGGTGGTGAAGAAAAAGAACTAATCTCTTCTGCAGGGTCAGGTCTCCAGACGTGCTTTAACGTCTGAAGAATTTGCTGGGGACCTGACAAAATTGCCTGAAAGGACGCAGGCGAATCATGATGAACTGAACCTTCATTTCACACGTCCTCATACTGCTATATCTATTTACTGATTGATGAAATTCATCTAATGAACTTGATATCATATTCTTCACAAACGAAGCATATGAGATTGTAAGCTACACTAATTCATCTGTAGGATGATCAACCCAAAGCTACTGAGTGGGTCCTCGATAGTGGATGTACGAATCACATGACTGGTGACAAGAATCTATTGATGGATGCTCCCTTATCACTGTCACATCTGAAGCATATCATCTTTGCTGACAAAGGCAAAAGTCAGGTATTGGGTCTTGGTAAGGTTGCAATCTCTAAGGATAAACACATGGACAAAGTCATGCTTGTTGAGTCCTTAGGATACAACCTCATGTCAGTCTCAATGCTTTGTGATCTTGATATGGTTGTTGTCTTTCGCAAGTATCGCTGTGTTGTGATTATGGAAGTTGACAATTCCAAAGTCTTCGAAGGCTTTAGGAGAGGAGATTTGTATATTGTTGATTTCTCTACAGGACCACAACCAGCCGTGTGTCTACTTGCAAAAGCTTCAGAAGGCTGGCTATGGCATCGACGACTTGGTCACGCAGGCATGAGGAATTTGCACATGGTTGCGAAGAAGAAGCATGTCATTGGCATTGAGAATGTCAAATTCCTCAAGGATCACTTATGCGGAGCCTGTGAAGCTGGAAAAATGACCAAGGCCAAGCATCCAGCGAAGACTATCATGACCACTACTCGTCCATTCAAATTGCTTCACATGGACCTCTTCGGACCTAAACATTACTCAGCAGTCACTAATGATGCATCTCTATATGGTTTTGTCATTGTTGATGATTACTCTCGATATACATGGGTACACATTGTTACTTACAAACATGAAGTGCAGGAAGTCTTCAAACGTTATTCCTCGAGGGCTTCAACCAACTTTGGTGTGAAGATCAAGCACATCAGAAGTGACAATGGAACTGAGTTCAAGAATTCCGGTCTTGATGACTATCTTGATGAACTTGGTATTACTCATGAGTTATCTGCTCCCTATACTCCTCAGCAAAATGGCGTCGTGGAGCGCAAGAACAGAACTCTTGTTGAGATGGCTCGCACTATGCTTGATGAATACAAAACGCCTCATCGTTTTTGGATTGATGCAATTGATACTACGTGCCACATCATCAACAGAGTATATCTTCACAAATTCTTCAAGAAGACGGCCTATGAACTCCTCACTGACAAGAAACCCAATGTGAGTTATTTCAAAGTCTTCGGTGCTAAATGTTGGATTAGAGATCCTCACCACAATTCTAAATTTGCACCAAAAGCACATGAAGGTTTTATGCTTGGTTACGGAAAGGACTCGCACACCTACAGAGTCTTCAACATTGTTCTTCACAAGATTGTTGACACTGTAGATGTGCGGTTCGTTGAAACTAATGGCTCACAAAGAGAGCACCTACCTTCTGTGTTAGATGAACCAGCACCTAAGGATTCAATCAAGTTCAAGGCAACTAAGGATGTCATTCCTACTGAAGAATCTGCTGAAGAATTCATTCCAGTTCATGAAGAACGTCGAGCTGATGCACCTGAAGAAAATGCTGAGGAAAATGGTGCTGAAGAAAATGCTGATCAAAATCCTCAGCGACAACCAGCTCACCCTCGCGTTGCAAAAGAAGTGCAAGTGGAGAAGATCATCGATGACATTAGAGCACCAGGTCCTCTCACACGCTCAAAAGCTTCACATTTATCTAACTTTTGTGGGCACTATGCTTTTGTCGCTATCACAGAGCCCACTAAGGTAGATGAAGCATTTTTGGAGCCGGAGTGGATTCAGGCTATGCAAGAAGAATTACATCAGTTCGAGCTCAACAATGTCTGGGAACTGGTCAAACGTCCAGATCGTCGCAAGCATAATATCATTGGCACAAAGTGGATCTACCGCAACAAGCAAGATGAAAATGGCCTTGTGGTGAGAAATAAGGCACGACTGGTAGCTCAAGGCTACACACAGGTTGAAGGAATTGATTTCGATGAAACTTTTGCACCTGTTGCTAGACTTGAGGCTATTCGCATATTACTTGCTTATGCTAACCATCATGATATCATCTTATATCAAATGGATGTGAAAAGTGCATTCCTCAATGGTAAGCTTGAGGAAGAAGTATATGTTGCTCAACCCCCAGGTTTTGAAGATCCAAAGAATCCTGACAAAGTCTTCAGACTCAATAAGGCCCTCTATGGCCTCAAGCAAGCCCCTCGGGCGTGGTATGATACATTGAAGGAATTCTTCGTGAAGAATGGCTTCACACCCGGTTCACTCGACCCTACTCTCTTTACTAAATCTTATGATGGTGAACTGTTTGTGTGCCAAATATATGTTGATGATATTATCTTTGGCTGTACTGACCAACGCTAAAGTGATGAATTTGCCTATATGATGAGTGAAGAATATCAAATGTCTATGATGGGAGAGTTGAAATTCTTCTTAGGTCTTCAAATTCGTCAACAGCGCAATGGCATATTCATATCTGTAAGTGCATCTAGTGCCCCTCAGTGATTTTGGTGTATTGAAGACTTATAGGTTAAGGGACTAATGCGTTTGTGAGTGTACACAGGTCTATAAGTCTATGAGGAGTTTGATATTTACAGAGAAAGTCGACCCCTAAAAATGAAGTTCTTCGACTGAAGACTTTGATATTCTGAAGACTTTTTGAAGACTTTGAAAGTGAAGAAATTGGTGTGACCTTGAAGACTTGGTATTCATTTGAGGAACATGAAGCGTGAAGACTTTTGTTTTCGTAGTTTCATTTTCTCTTTCTTGAGTCATAGGAAACACCGTACTGTTAAAGGGGGTCGAGGAAATACTAAGGAAAAATTTCCATGTGATGCTCAACTCAAAATCCTACACCTACCAATCCCTTCGAGTGAAGCCTTTGGAAATCTCATACAGTTCAGTCACTTTCTTCAGTGACAGAGACGAAGTTCTTCTGGTCGCTGATGAATTTGTTCTGACTGAGGAGTTAGGAATTCGCCAGTGCGAATTGCCCACACAATGAGGAACATGATAGCCCTGAGGAATTTGAGAGTCAAATTTCCGACCATTACTGTGCTGCACGCCAGCTGTCCCAAAATATCTTATCCACCTAACGGTCATATCATTGAAGGGCATTTATGTCTTATCATGTCAGGCTGCTCCCTAGGCTATAAATAGCCGCCCCCTACAACCACTAGCTGGTTGGATGCTCCGAGAGAACTTGACACCTGTCATTTGAGAGCAACCCATCCTCCGAAGACTTTGAGCGAAAATCATCAAGTGAGGAAAACCCAAAACCAAACCCCCACAAGCCCAAAGTGATTGAGCATCACTGAAGAAATTGATCCTGCGTGGATCCGACGCTTGTTACCTTTGAAGACTGTGCTTCTTCCAGACGGTTAGGCGTCATGGTCTAGAGCATCCAAGAGGAATTGTGGATCGCCGAGTGACCAAGTCTGTGAAGGTTTGGATGTCGCCTGAAGACTTACCACGAGTGATTGGACGAGGTCTGCGTGGCCTTAGTTCAAGGAGAATACGGTGAGGACTGGGTGTCCTGAGCTGCGTGCTCAGCGACTGGGTGTCCGGGACTGCGTGTCCTCGAGTTTAAATACTCAGCCGCTCCAACCAGACGTACGGCTGAGACAACAGTTGGAACTGGTCTACCAAATCATTGTCTTCACCAACCTAACTGGTTCTATTTCCTCAACCCTTTCATTTCCTCATTATTGTGTTGAGTGTTTGCTCATATCTGTGTTTGAAGACTTTGACTGATGACTTTCTCAATTTCCTTAGTTCAATTTCTTCAGTCTGTTTGTCTTCATCTTGTGTTATCCTGTGATTACGCTTTCTGTACTCTGTGCTAGTCTTCATTTCATCATGATGACCATGCTTGTATTCTGTTATGCTTACTTCTGAGTACTTATTTTGCTGCTAGTAGTTCTTCGCTAAGGAATTTCCTCACCGGCAAATTCCTCAGTGAAGAATTCATAAAAATCGCCTATTCACCCCCCCTCTAGTCGATATAAGGCACTTTCAATTGGTATCAGAGCAAGGTACTCCCTTGTTCTGTGTGATTTTGGTTTAACCGCCTGGAGTTTTAGTTATGTCGACCGCAGGTATGAAGAAAGTAACATGCCCTATCTTTGATGGTCATGATTATCCCAAGTGGAAGGCCATGATGAGGAAGCGCCTCATGGCAATGAACAGCGAGTTGTGGATCGTCACTGAGATTGGTCTTACTGATCTATGCAAGATGGTGGACGCTGATGATAGTCGCAAGTACACTCGACTTGACATCTTGGCGAAGGATATCATCTGTTCCTGCCTATCCAGAGATGAATTCAGGCGCATTATGCATCTTTGCAATGCGAAGCTTATCTGGGACCGAATCTCTGATATCTATGAAGGTCATCGAACCCGTCATGATCCCTGGTTTGAGGACTTCAAGGAATCTCTCAAAACGATGACTTTCGAGTCAGAATCATCATCTTCTGCATCATGTCTCCTGGCAAAGGGTGACGAGGATGATCAACCCAAAACTACTGAGTGGGTCCTCGATAGTGGACGTATGAATCATATGACTGGTGACAAGAATCTATTGATGGATGCTCCCTTATCACCGTCACATCTGAAGCATATCAACTTTGCTGACAAAGGCAAAAGTCAGGTATTGGGTCTTGTTAAGGTTGCAATCTCTAAGGATAAACACATGGACAAAGTCATGCTTGTTGAGTCCTTAGGATACAACCTCATGTCAGTCTCAATGCTTTGTGATCTTGATATGCTTGTTGTCTTTGGCAAGTATCACTGTGTTGTGATTATGGAAGCTGACAATTCCAAAGTCTTCGAAGGCTTTAGGAGAGGAGATCTATATATTGTTGATTTCTCTACAGGACCACAACCAGCCGTGTGTCTACTTGCAAAAGCTTCAGAAGGCTGGCTATGGCATCGACAACTTGGTAATGCAGGCATGAGGAGCTTGCACACGCTTGCGAAGAAGAAGCATGTTATTGGCATTGAGAATGTCAAATTCCTCAAGGATCACTTATGCGGAGCCTGTGAAGCTGGAAAAATGACCAAGGCCAAGCATCCAGCGAAGACTATCATGACCACTACTCGTCCATTCGAATTGCTTCACATGGACCTCTTCGGACCTAATCATTACTCAGCAGTCACTAATGATGCATCTCTATATGGTTTTGTCATTGTTGATGATTACTCTCGATATACATGGGTACACATTGTTACTTACAAACATGAAGTGCAGGAAGTCTTCAAACGATTTTCCTCGAGGGCTTCAACCAACTTTGGTGTGAAGATCAAGCACATCAGAAGTGACAATGGAACTGAGTTCAAGAATTCCGGTCTTGATGACTATCTTGATGAACTTGGTATTACTCATGAGTTATCTGCTCCCTATACTCCTCAGCAAAATGGCATCGTGGAGCGCAAGAACAAAACTCTTGTTGAGATGGCTCGCACTATGCTTGATGAATACAAAACGCCTCAGCGTTTTTGGATTGATGCAATTGATACGGCGTGCCACATCATCAACAGAGTATATCTTCACAAATTCTTCAAGAAGACGGCCTATGAACTCCTCGACAAGAAACCCAATGTGAGTTATTTCAAAGTCTTCGGTGCTAAATGTTGGATTAGAGATCCTCACCACAATTCTAAATTTGCACCGAAAGCACATGAAGGTTTTATGCTTGGTTACGGAAAGGACTCGCACACCTACAGAGTCTTCAACATTGTTCTTCACAAGATTGTTGACACTGTAGATGTGCGGTTCGATGAAACTAATGGCTCGCAAAGAGAGCACCTACCTTCTGTGTTAGATGAACCAGCATCTAAGGATTCAATCAAGTTCAAGGCAACTGAGGATGTCATTCCTACTGAAGAATCTGCTGAAGAATTCATTCCAGTTCATGAAGAACGTCGAGCTGATGCACCTGAAGAAAATGCTGAGGAAAATGGTGCTGAAGAAAATGCTGATCAAAATCCTCAGCGACAACCAGCTCATCCTCGCGTTGCAAAAAGTGCAAGTGGAGAAGATCATCAATGACATTAGAGCACCAGGTCCTCTCACATGCTCAAAAGCTTCACATTTATCTAACTTTTGTGGGCACTATGGTTTTGTCTCTATCACATAGCCCACTAAGGTAGATGAAGCATTTCTGGAGCCGTAGTGGATTCAGGCTATGCAAGAAGAATTACATCAGTTCGAGCTCAACAACGTCTGGGAACTGGTCAAACGTCCAGATCCTCGCAAGCATAATATCATTGGCAGAAAGTGGATCTACCGCAACAAGCAAGATGAAAATGGCCTTGTGGTGAGGAATAAGGCACGACTGGTAGCTCAAGGCTACACACAGGTTGAAGGAATTGATTTCGATGAAACTTTTGCACCTGTTGCTAGACTTGAGGCTATTCGCATATTACTTGCTTATGCTAACCATCATGATATCATCTTATATCAAATGGATGTGAAAAGTGCATTCCTCAATGGTAAGCTTGAGGAAGAAGTATATGTTGCTCAACCCCTAGGTTTTGAAGATCCAAAGAATCCTGACAAAGTCTTCAGACTTAATAAGGCCCTCTATGGCCTCAAGCAAGCCCCTCGGGCGTGGTATGATACATTGAAGGAATTCTTCGTGAAGAATGGCTTCACACCCGGTTCACTCGACCCTACTCTCTTTACTAAATCTTATGATGGTGAACTGTTTGTGTGCCAAATATATGTTGATGATATTATCTTTGGCTGTACTGACCAACGTTATAGTGATGAATTTGCCTATATGATGAGTGAAGAATATCAAATGTCTATGATGGGAGAGTTGAAATTCTTCTTAGGTCTTCAAATTCGTCAACAGCGCAATGGCATATTCATATCTCAGGAGAAGTACCTCAAAGATGTACTGAGGAAATTCGGTATGCAAGATTGCAAAGGCGTCAAAATTCCTATGCCCACAAATGGCCATCTATGCACTGATGAAAATGGTATTGACTTCGATCACAAGGTATACCGCTCCATGATTGGTTCTTTATTGTACTTATGTGCATCTAGGCCAGATATCATGCTTAGTGTTTGCATGTGTGCCCGATTTCAAGCTGCACCGAAGGAATCACACCATAAGGCTGTGAAGCATATTCTTCGATATCTAGCTCACACACCAACACTAGGATTATGGTACCCCAAGGGCTCTACTTTTGATCTCATTGGATATTCTGACTCTGACTATGCTGGTGATCGTGTGGACCACAAGTCAACATCTGGCACTTGTCATTTCCTCGGACGATCTTTGGTCTGTTGGTCCTCGAAGAAACAGAACTGCGTATCGCTGTCTACTGCAGAAGCTGAATACATTGCTGCTGGTCTTGCTGTGCTCAACTGCTTTGGATGAAGCAAACACTCAAGGACTATGGCGTCAACGTGAAGAATGTGCCTCTCCTCTGCAACAATGAGAGTGCCATCAATATTGCTCACAACCTAGTTCAACACTCGAAGACAAAGCACATTCAGATTCGTCATCATTTTCTTGGTGATCATGTGTTGAAGGGCGACATATCCATCGAGCATGTGAAGACTGAAGAACAGCTAGCTGATATCTTCACTAAGCCCTTAGATGAGAAGTGATTTAGCAAGTTGCGGTGTGAGCTAAATATCTTAGAATCTTCGAATGTTCTTTGAAAAGGACACACATCCTAACACTTATGCAAAATTGATGACTTAGATGTGCAACACATGAAGAAATGTTTTTCTTCAATCAATGAAGAATAACACTCTAAGTGTGAAGAAATTAATGAAGAATTTGATTCTCAGAACCCTACGACAATTGTACGCGGTGTCTGAAATCATCATTCTTATACGGTGGGTCACGCCACCACAAAAAGTTGAAAATCTTCAATTTGAGTTTTTCCTCAGTTTTGAAATTCTTCAGTTTTTCAAATTCTTCAACTTTGCAAAATCTTCACTATTTCCGTCGTTTTTCTTCATTGGCTATATATATATATATATATATATATATATATATATATATATATATATATGAGTTTATGTCCTCTACAGCATTCACTTATGGCTAAATCTTCATGTTGCATTTTCTGCTAAGTGAATGTGATTGGACCCTTCCCCCTCTATGCTATACTCAACCCAATCTATTCACAAATTCTTCATGTGCGTTCTATTTGAAACTCGTTCAAAATCTTCACTGTGTCCTTGTCAGCTGAAGAAATTGCGAACGAAACTTTAAAACAAATCTTATCCAGATTTTCGGTTTTGCCGCTCAAACTGTTCCGCATCTCACGATGCATTATCCTATTCACCCACGATCGTACACGATCTCAACTACACAGTACGTGGGTGACACATGTCGCGAGAAGGAGAAAGGGCAGGGGCACGTTCGTCCCAAAATCTTCGGGCGAACAGTTTTTCACCGTGTCTATAAATACCCCTCTCCCCTTCCTCACTTCATTTACTCCGCTCGACCACTGTCTCTCGCTCGAGCTCCTCAAACCCTAGCACCGCCGCTACTCCATCGTCGCCGGTGAGGAAGAGCTTCGCTGCCTCGACCTCGTTGCCGTCGTACTCGCGCCGGTTGCGGAAATCTTCACTCCGCCGCCACCGTAGCTGTTTTCCTCTGCCAAGTTAGGGCGTGGGAGATCTAACCTGACGAACTTCACATATGTTCTTCTCAGTTCGTCGTGTTCTTCACTTCGGGTAATTAAAAGTTACTTTTATTACTCACTTTGATTCTCAAACTTTCCTGAAAATCTTCAAAGGTGTTTATTCTTCAAATCTTCACACATATGAACACCTCACATATCATATGATCTTGGACTGTTTCTCTAAGCAATCATTCAAGATTCCCTAATTGTGTGGATCTTCGATCTGTACAACTCTAGAACCTAAGACAAGAACGCTTAGTGAAATTCCTCAAGGTTCATCTGGTCAAATTCCTCAAAACTTGTTCTTTTCAAAAAAAACCTTCTGAGAACGCATATGACCTCTCCAAATTCCTCGCACCTATACTCTGTTCACAGGTACTCATGTCTACTGCTGAATCACTAGGTTCTCATCAACTTAACTCATTTGTAGTGTTCCTCGAAGAAAAATTGCATACTTCTTCAGAGTGTTCAATTGTTCAAATTCCTCATCTGAAGAATATGGCAGACGGTAAGAGGCCGCAGAAAGGAGGAGAGAAGCCTGAGGTCATGACTGCTTTCGAGATCCCTGATGACATTTATAAGGACTATTGCACACCTGATGAAGCCAAGTTTGGCAAAGAAAACAAAAATCAGCGCAAGGTGCACATACAGAGGATTGAACGGAGATGGGCAAGAGAATGGAGGGAGTACAGATATGTGACTCCAAAGTACATGAAGAAATTTGCCCTCAATCCTCCATGCCCAAGAGCTCCATTGGCACCTAGCCAAGTAGCTGATCCCACCAGCATCAAGCGTGGTGAGGACTTTCCTGAAGAATGGGCTAAGCGCCAAGCTAAATTGGCAAGACAAGCCAAGGAGGTAGTGAAGAAATTCAACAAGAATTCTGCCACTGCTGCTGCAACTGAGGCCTCGGTCAGGCCGAGGAAATCTATGCCAAAGAAGCCTGCTTGTAAGCCAAGTGCTTCACCAACAGCGCCCTCATGGCTAAGTTCTTCAGCAATGCCCTCACGGCAAATTCCTCACACTGCTACTGCTCCACCACAGTCCTCAGCAGCTCCTTCAAAGTCCTCAGCTCCTGTTCATCTGGCTACATGTCAAAGGACTGCTGGTTTCTCGATTGCCTCTGGTGTCTCAGCAAGTTCCTCAGCTGCACCAATTTCCTCATCAGGCCCCACACTGTTGAAGACTAAAGCAACAGCTGGACGCGGTCCTCGGCCAAGTCCAAAGAAGAAACAGGTTGCGTTCCATGTGCCTTCTGATGATGAAGCTTCTGATGATGAACTTGCAGAAATCATCAGAGACAGACAGGTGAAGGCCACTAGAGCCAAAGGCAGATCTGTGCCACTGCTTTTGGATCCGAGGAAAATCCTCGATTACATTGATCTCTGGCACAAGGATCCAAACACCCCAATGCCCGATTTTCATCTGACTCCTGGTCAAAGTCACACGCTGACCCATTTCATCACTGAAGAGAAATGGAAGTTTGAAAAGGCAAGAGAGATCAAGAAAGCGCAATACAGAAAGGAGAAGCTCCTGAAGAAAAATGTTGTCAGAATGACACCGGAGGAACTTCTCAAGGCTCAGTCTGAAATTCAAGCCCTCGGCAAAGACTTTGATGCCTACTATGCTGATTGGCAAGGAGCTAAAACAAGATTCGTCAATCTGACGAAGAAATTCACAAATGTTGCAGCCCCATCACAACAAGAAAATCTTCAGGCTGCAGACTCTGCTCAGCCTGCTGAAGAACATGCCAGCACCGCTGATGACTTTCAGCCTGCTGAAGAAAATGCTAGTTCCAGGGCTGATGACTCCATTCCAGCCGCTGAAGAAATTGCCAGGGCATCCACTAGTGGTGCGCCTGAAGAAACTGAAGAGAACAGGGCAACTGCATCAGTTGCGCCTGAAGAAAATCAACCAGATTCCTCAGCTCCTCCCGCACCTACACCAACTCCAATTCTTCCATCTGCATCAGATGTGAAGAAGACCAAGGCTGCAGAGCGAGCTGCAGTGAAGAAACGGAAGGCATCAGCTGCGTCAAATTCTTCGGCTGCAAAGAAAATGAAGCCAATGACCAGCTCTTTTGAAAATCCAATTGATGATGTTCCAATTTCCTCCATGCCATCAAAGGACCTTGTTCCTTTTGGAGAAGACTATAAGATCCCAAGCGGATCTAATGAAGAAAATCATTCTGCTGGTTCGTCAGAGCAGCTCGATGAAGAAATTGAAGTGGACGCAATCCCTTCAACGCCAGTCATTTCCTCACCTATGCCTCAGTTCACAGCTGAAGAGGCTGGTGTTGAGGAAATTGAAGATGAAGATGTGGATATAGGATGCACCACACCTGTGATGAATAATGACTTTTGGGAAAGTCAGCATCCCAATACTCATCTATTCACACCTATCCAACAGATTCCTCAGTCCCCTGCAACAACAGTTCAACTGGGCTCTGAAGAAACTCATCCCACTCCCTCTGTGCATGAAGAAATTCTAGCCACTAGTGCTGAAGAACATGCTGCTACTGATCCTCAGGTTGCACACGAAGAGGAACCAGAAATTCCTTAGCCTAAAGAACCTGAGCTCGCGATTCCTGAGGTGGTAATGCAACTCACTGACACCCCTCTGCCAAAGCCAAAGAATCCGTTCTCAAGCAAACAGAAGTTCAAGGCTGAAGACTTCTTTTCCGAGCATGTATTCTTCACTGACTACAACCCCTATGACTCTGCTCGCATAAGGAAGAGGCGTTTCTGGACTGCTAGTCAAGCCAACTTCTATTCCTCTGTGCTGTTTGACAAAGACAAAATCTTCGATCATGAACATATTCCTCACGTGGACATGGAATCTCTGCCATGATTCGAGCCAGTCCTCAGTGTTCTTCACGATGCAGGATTACTCAATTTCTGCACTGACATCTGTGATTGGAATGAAGAACTCATTCTTCAGTTCTACACTACACTGCATATCACTGGAGACGCTGAAGATGTCAACTCATGGGTGTTGGACTGGATGACTGAAAACACTCACTACAAGGCACCGACAACTGAATTGCTTCGTGTCCTTCCTCTCAATCCTCCCCATGACAGTGCACGTTGCACCTACAGTGACCCTGAACTGACAAATCACTATATGCAAGTGCTCATGAAGCCTTTGAAGCCTGGGCAGGCCCCACGAACCAAATTCCTCATCAAGGAATTACTCTATGTGCCTCGGACTGTCTATCGCATTCTAACGAAGACAATGAGTCCTATCAAAGGCCACGACTCAAATGATGAAGAAGTCGTTGGCATCATGAAGAATATGCTTTTCAACATCATTCATGGCATTCCCGTCAACTTCCATGATTTCTTCATGAGGACTCTGGCCAATATTGCTATGTCACAATTCGAGCTGAAGCCCTATGCGCCTTGGATTATGAGATTCATCAGGGCAGGATCTTCACTGAATTACAAAGCTGACACTCTGAACCACGGTAGCTACTTGCCTCCCATTGAAGTCCTCAAACGGACAATTTCATCAGATGATGATAAAGGCAAGGCAGCTGCTGTGATCGATGAAGGCATTCGTCCATTGGATGGTCAATTTCGCAAGGCAACATCTTACTCTACCAATGACGACTCTGCCACACATGACTCTGCCGCAAATACCTCAGCCAAGCAAAATCCTCAAGCCACAGCACCCAGGGTGATGACTGACCGTGAGTTACTCCTCAGTCTTCATCAGAAGGTTGATCGCAATCACAAATGGGTAAAGCGTCAGTTTGGTGCACTTCTTCACAATATGACCTCAACACACAATGTTGTGAAGAAGAACCAATACTACCTTCATGAAACCTTCAACCGCACCTGGGCTGTCCTCACTCATGTCTATAGCGCTGAAGAACCGAAGACTATGGGTCTCAAGGAAGAATTTGACTGGTCTACACCTCCTCCGAAGAAATTCAAGAGGGTCAAAGTTCCTCCACTGGTGGCCAGCTCTTATTCTTCATCACGTGACACTGATGAGTATGAAGATTTGGACGACACTGCGGCAGGCCCTGCTACAACAAACAACCCCGACAATGCTGGCGCTTCCCATCGACTTGAAATTCTTCAGGGGCGTTAGTCCTCAGTTTCAATCCTTTTGGTCATTAGATGACAAAGGGGGAGAAATCTGAGTTAGTCTTCAAGCGGGTCTATATTAAGGGCGTTTTTTAAGTTACAACTCTCGTTCTTTTGAAACTTTTATTTGGATCGAGTTGTAATCTTAAACCCGATGGTGCGCTGGTACTTTTGTTGCACTATGCTCTGAAACCTTTGATGCTTTATTCGGCATGCTTATTCCTCGTTAATGATATTGCACGCATGCTGAATTTCATCAGGCACCATATTTCATCATGCATTTCAAATTCTTCATATTATATATCAAATGCGTGTATGAATTACAAGATATAGGGGGAGATCTCCATGATTCAACTCTTCAAATGTGCATTGCCTCAAACACAAATTCCTCACTATGCACATCTTCAGGGGGAGTTCTTCTATATCTTGCAATCAAATTCCTCAATATCAGTATTTACACTTCATATATTTATCCCCGTTGAAAACTTAACCTATATTGTCATCAATCACCAAAAAGGGGGAGATTGTAAGTGCATCTAGTGCCCCTTAGTGATTTTGGTGTATTGAAGACTTATAGGTTAAGGGACTAATGCGTTTGTGAGTGTACACAGGTCTATAAGTCTATGAGGAGTTTGATATTTACAGAGAAAGTCGACCCCTAAAAATGAAGTTCTTCGACTAAAGACTTTGATATTCTGAAGACTTTTTGAAGACTTTGAAAGTGAAGAAATTGGTGTGACCTTGAAGACTTGGTATTCATTTGTGGAACATGAAGCGTGAAGACTTTTGTTTTCGTAGTTTCATTTTCTCTTTCTTGAGTCATAGGAAACACCGTACTGTTAAAGGGGGTCGAGGAAATACTAAGGAAAAATTTCCATGTGATGCTCAACTCAAAATCCTACACCTACCAATCCCTTCGAGTGAAGCCTTTGGAAATCTCATACAGTTCAGTCACTTTCTTCAGTGACAGAGACGAAGTTCTTCTGGTCGCTGATGAATTTGTTCTGACTGAGGAGTTAGGAATTCGCCAGTGCGAATTGCCTACACAGTGAGGAACATGATAGCCCTGAGGAATTTGAGAGTCAAATTTCTGACCGTTGCTGTGCTGCGCGCCAGCTGTCCCAAATATCTTATCCACCTAACAGTCATATCACTGAAGGGCATTTATGTCTTATCATGTCGGGCTGCTCCCTAGGCTATAAATAGCCGCCCCCTACAACCACTAGCTGGTTGGCTGCTCCGAGAGAACTTGACACTTGTCATTTGAGAGCAACCCATCCTCCGAGGACTTTGAGCGAAAATCATCAAGTGAGGAAAACCCAAAACCAAACCCCTACAAACCCAAGTGATTGAGCATCACTAAAGAAATTGATCCTGCGTGGATCCGACGCTTGTTACCTTTGAAGACTGTGCTTCTTCCAGACGGTTAGGCGTCATGGTCTAGAGCATCCAAGAGGAATTATGGATCGCCGAGTGACAAAGTCTTTGAAGGTTTGGAAGTCGCCTGAAGACTTACCACGAGTGATTGGACGAGGTCTGCGTGACCTTAGTTCAAGGAGAATACGGTGAGGACTGGGTGTCCTGAGCTGCGTGCTCAGCGACTGGGTGTCCGGGACTGTGTGTCCTCGAGTTTAAATACTCAGCCGCTCCAACCAGACGTACAACTGAGACAACAGTTGGAACTGGTCTACCAAATAATTGTCTTCACCAACCTAACTGGTTCTATTTCCTCAACCCTTTCATTTCCTCATTACTGTGTTGAGTGTTTGTTCATATCTGTGTTTGAAGACTTTGACTGAAGACTTTCTCAATTTCCTCAGTTCAATTTCTTCAGTCTGTTTGTCTTCATCTTGTGTTATCCTGTGATTACGCTTTCTGTACTCTGTGCTAGTCTTCATTTCATCATGATGACCATGCTTGTATTTTGTTATGCTTACTTCTGAGTACTTATTCCGCTGCTAGAAGTTCTTCGCTAAGGAATTTCCTCACCGACAAATTCCTCAGTGAAGAATTCATAAAAATCGCCTATTCACCCCCCCTCTAGTCGATATAACGCACTTTCAGTTGGTTGCGAGTTGCTATCGTTTTGTGTAGGTAAGAGGGACTTGTGCGTGGTCTCCTACTGGATTGATACCTTGGTTCTCAAAAACTGAGGGAAATACTTACGCTACTTTGCTGCATCATCCTCTCCTCTTCGGGGAAACCCAACGCAGTGCTCAAGAGGTAGCAGTGTCTACCGCAGTCCTGTTAGCCTGCTATAGCCTGGATTACCAGAGTCCTGCTAGCCCAGCTTCTATAGCCCGGATTCACTCGCTGATGACCGACACGTTCGTTGCTGGGTCATGTATGCCTGTCCCTGTAAGTTAGCGCCACTTTGGGTTCACGACTAGCCATGTCATCCCGGGTTCTTTGTCATATGGATGCTAGCGACACTATCATATACGTGAGTCAAAAGGAGCAAACGGTCCCGGGGCCGGTAAGGCGACACCCGTGGGAATACTGTGCGTGAGGCCGCAAAGTGATATGAGGTGTTACATGCTAGATCAGTGTGGCATAGGATCGGGGTCCTGACAGATATAACTATATAATGTGTTTATTAAATAGGTTGGCTTGCCATAATTCACATACATTCACGGATAGAATGCCATAATTCAAAATATGATGACTGTAAACACTAAACATGATGGGATGATATAACTATATGATGTCTTTATTAAATGGGTGGCCATGCCATAATTCAGATAGATGTTGTGTATGTACTATGCAAACATGATGGCATGATATAATTCAAATATATGATTTATATAGTAAGCAAGTAAGCAGATGGCAATCCATATATGATGTAAAAACTAAGCAATGCAAGACAACATGCATGACATGGGTAATATAACCCTGCCAAGTTTGAGCATAGACCTCAGGTGGGAAATAGGACTATCATCAATCTCTGAATCCTCCTCCGAGGAGCTCTCTGTAACCAGCAAGATGTCTGCTTCAGCAGGTAGCATTGTCTGCTCTGAATACCTTGTTTTCACTCCAGATACTTCCATCACTGCTTCAAATGGCTGATGCACAGGAAGAGTAGTTGAATATACAAACGTTGTCGACAAATGGAACACGTAATTCAAAAAAAATAATAGCATTATATAATTCACATACATGATGATTGGCTAAACAACATGGCATTGCATAATTCACATATATAATGCCTTTGCAACAAGATAGCATTGCATAATTCACATATATAATGTCTTGCAAGAAGATGGCAATGCATAATTCACATATATGGTAATTAGACACTAAATAGGTGGCATTCACACAAAGCATGTCTAAACTAATCAAATGTCATAGCAATGCAAGACACCATACACACGATATGAGCAACATAACCCTGCCAAGTTAGAACATACACCTCGGGGGGGGGGGGGAATAGGACTAGTCATCTATCTCTGAATCCTCCTTTGAGGAGCTATCCGTAACCAGCGAGATATGCGCTTCGTCAGATAGCATAGTCTGCTCTGAAGACCTTGTTTTCGCTCCAGAATTTTCCATCGCCGTGTCAAATGGCTGATGCACATGAAGAGCAGTGGAATGTACTAAAATTGTTCACAAATGTAATACGTAACGAAAAAAAGGATGGCCTAATATAATTTACATATAAGATGACTGGCTAAGCAGGATGGCATTGCAAAATCATATATATGATGCCTGGCTAAACAAGATGGCGTTGCATAATTCACATAAACAATGAATAAACTAAACATATGGCATTCGCACAAAGGATGTCTAAACTAAGCAGATGACATATTTGATGTATAAAGTAAGCAATGCTAGGCACCATATGCATGATATAACCAACATCAGCATGCCAAGTTAGAGCGAAGACCTCAGAGGGTAAATAGGAGTGGTCTTCTCCTTCTGAATCCCCCTCAGAACAGATATCTTCCTCTCGATTACAATCTGAAATGGGTGGAGGGGGGGCTGCCTTTGTGCCTACCATGGAGCGACGTTTGCATGAAATTTTATTGCCACGCAAGGCTCGTATCTTCTGCTCTACATGTTCAGTTCCATTGTTTACAATAACTGTTATGCATAGAAACAAAACATAGTGAGATTATGTAAGGAGTGCATGCAGAAATCCAGAGTGATGGTAGCAACCTGTGGATAGACCCGAAACCAATAATAGCAGGCAGATAATGGCTTCAGTTAAAAAATACAGATAATGGCTTCTTTACTATTTGTTTCCCACCCAACATGAAACTCATAGTAGACACCAGAGATTAACTAGATAGTAGATAGATACTATTGATTGCGGCCCCGATATGTACCCCACAACCATTTAAAAACTCAAGTTTGACCATTAGTTTGGAGCTGACTCAGATTCTAATTGGTGAACAGGACGATAAAGTAGCATGTAATATTAAGCAATGCATAACATAAGAAGACACGAAAGAGTGCGACCTCTCTTGCGACCCGTGTAGTCCTCGAGGTCATCTACTCAGTTGACGATGGGAATGCAGTTTTCATGGCTGCCGGTGGCGGGGAAGAAGATCTGAGGCGGCGAAAGACAGTCTGGAGGCTAGATCCCTGCTCTGTTGGACCCTTCTGTCGTTGGAGCAGCTGCCTGGGGTGGATGACAGCGCAGCAGGAGCGGGACAAACCACGCAAGGTTTTCTTTGACAACTATCTGTAAGAGAAGTAATTCTATAATGCCTCATTTGAATTGGAGGATTCCAAAAATGTAGGGATAGGAAATAGACAGGAATAGGATAGGAATGCACGTGCAAAATAGAGAATTGAAAAACACAGGATTTCTGCCAATCTGGGTGTTTGATTCATAAGAATTGGAAGATCGCATGATGCAAAGAAGCATGGTGAGATTAAGTCAAACCACAAGAAAATGTACGGTTATAATGCTATTATGCTACTATCTCTTAGTCTTGTGCTTCATGAATAGGAATTTGAAAAGGAGAACAAGTGGAAATTAAAATTCCTACGGTTTTTCTTTCAAGGAGACACTAAAGGAACAAATCCTATAGTTTTCCTTTGCTCCATTACTTTGAACCAAATTCATGAATAGTAGTACCATAGGAAACTTTCCAATTCCTATGTTTTTCATTCACTTTTCCTTTCAAGCACTGGCGATTCTAGTAGGCAGGCTTGAGCAAGGAAAATCCTACACTAAAAAAATGTTTTTGTGCTACTTCTATTACTTTGGACCCAGGCCACTGTACTACTAGCTCGACTCCCAGGCCCATCGACAAATGCACAGCTTAAACACGCAGAGATAAATAATGATGGCATTCAAGAGAGTCCATCACAGATAGCTAAGTTACCTGGTACCTCATTGCTTGTCATATAGTAGGATAAAACAATCGTATTTCACGTTACTACGTGTGCTCAGTGGACAATATATATGACATGTAGAGTAAAAAACAGATGCAACAAGTGTACAACCTCTTTGGCGAAGTCATGTCGATCTTAGCGTGATTGGGTTGGCCGGTGAGGATGCTCTAGCTGACTTGGCTGTCGGAGAAGGGGAAGAAGATCCTAGGCGTCTAGAGTTGGAGCCCGAGGTACTGCTCCGCTGTGATGGAGGGTTTGATCATTGGAGAAGCTCTGGTAAGTTGTACGACGCCGAGGCTGAAGCAGGAGAAGAGACACAATGTTAACCTGAGTGGAATTCTAATAGCATCTCCAATAGATGACGTAAAATACATAACCACAAAGTGATAGATGTAAAATACATTAGCCGCACATCTCTAAACTTAATAGTCGAAACTGAATTTAACTGTCGAAACTGAACTTAACTGTCGAAACTGAATTTTGCTGTCGATACTGAATTTTACTACTGAAACTGAACGCACTAGAGGTGAGGCTACACGTCAGCCGACTGACTTTTTCATCTCTGGTTAGTCGATTTTTCAGCCGTTGGATACGGAATCAAGGGCCTGTAGTTCATATTCAACCTCCACCCCTGAGCCGACAGCCCCCACCGGCCAAACAGCCGCCCCCGCCGCCTGTCGAAACACTACCAACCGCTGGTCCGCCACCGCCCC